>NC_067401.1:356072072-356372072 GCF_016432865.1 Antechinus flavipes
TGGTTAGTCAATAAAAATTTATCAAGCATTTTTACACTCATTTTCAGCTATTATGCAATTGGTAGATATTTGTTTGTTTCCATGTTTGTTTGTTTGTTTTTTAACTAATATTGATAGGAATGTAGTTAATATATTCCTTTGGCATTGGATGGGAGTAGAAGGAGTAGAACCTCTGGTCAAAGAATATTCATGTATCTATAACTCTTATACTCCATGATAGCAGACACTGTTTTATTCTTGTTTTTTGTATCCCCAGCACCAAGCAAAGTGCATGGCACATGGTGGGCACCTAATATGTTGCATATTGAATGATTGATAATGTCCTTCCTCATTGGAAAGCTTGGACCAGTTCATAACTTCACAAAGCAATAACATGCCAACTTTATCACAGGTAGATTAGCATTGAATTTGACCTCATTACTCTTTTATCTATTGGCTGCATATGTTAAGTAGAATTTCATAATTGTTTTTATTTATTTTTTTCTGATTAATAGATATTTGAAACTCCCATGTGGTCGTTGATAACATTTCTTTTTTGGAAAACTGACTTTTTATATTCTTTGATCACTTATCTATTAAAGAATGGCTCTTACTCTTATATTGTCAATTACTTAGAAATTCTGGATAAAATGTTAACATTTTAAAGAAACAGTACTTAATTACTTTATTACAAAATTCATTCATCCAAAATGGGACTTGAAAAGGTCCTTAGGAAGCCTGTTTAATGAACAGATTAGATAGGTTTTATAATTAGGACATCCATTGTTTATATGTAAATGTATGCTATTAAAGTACTTGAAAATAATTTATTCTTTTAATTATTTTAAATGTCCTCCTGCAATATTGTTTACACAATTAATTTGCACAATGTAAAAAGAAAACTTCAAGCGAGGTCATGAACAGTCTGAAATGATAGAACAAATGCCCTACAGAGTTATTGTGAGCATTCAATGGGATGATATACATAAAGCACATTGCTAATTTTAAAGCTCTATATAAATCTTAGCTTTTATTATAATTATGAACACAAATTGTTTTAGATTTAGCTTCTTCAAGAATTCTTGTTCTTCTCTGAGGTTCTTACTTCTCAAGCCTGAATAATTAGTTTATTTAATTGAATTTAAATAATTTTTATCTTATGCATTGTTTTGATTCTGTATCATCTTAACTTTTTCCCTTTCAATTATTTATTTAGGGTATCTAGAAATTCTTATTTATATTTGTTTTCTAAATTCCATTTCATAATTTCTTTTTTTAACTACCTCTAATCCAACAAAAAGTCACTCAAGTTTTCTACTTTCTTTTTGGCAAGGTATTGATATTATCTGCATTACTACTATTTGTTTCTTTCTGTATAGTTGTTTCTTTTCCACCTCAAAGTAGCTATTCAGACAATGTGTCTCAGATCTGGAAAGCATCTTTAAAGCCTTTTTGTCCGAGTCATACTTAAAGAAATATTTCAACAACCAAAATGTGGTGTTCTTTTTCTTTTTTAAAATATATAAGATGATGGTTCTCTCTGGGAGAAGGTAGGTTTATCAAGGAGATTTTCTGGAGGCAGTCTTAGTTGCAGTTGAAAGTAATAATCACCCAAATGCAGCCAGCTGGTAAAAATGCAAACATTTATTTTCTCCTTCCAAAATAGCCTGGTTAGTTTAGAGACCTATCTCTCTGCTTGGTTCCAAGAGCTCCCTCCAAATGTCTCCAAATCCAAAGGTTTTGTCCTTTAGCCTCTGCCTCTGCTTTCTTCAGCCTCCAGTCAGCACAAAGATGGAATGAATCTCTTGTCTCCTTCACTTGGGGCTTGGCTAGCTTTCAGATCAGCTTGGTCTCAATGGGGGAAGTGCAGGAGCCCAGCCACCACAGTGCTGTGAGATGAAGATGAATCTGGTTGTGTCTCTGAGAGAACCTTCTCAATCTTCAACTGAACTCTCAACTCGTAGCTTCTTCCTCTGAAAACTTCATGTAATTCAAATTAATTCATCTAAACTTCACTCTTCATGTAATTTCGCTGAATTGTTGGATCTGTGGTGGATCCCAACAATCAAGCTAATGGTCATGTGTACCTGTCCCCTTAAGCCTAGCCTGGATCCTTAGTAACTGATCCCAAATTCATAATGGGACTGGTTTCTGGAACTTAGAAGAGAAATATCAGTGGCCATTGACAGAAGATAGGATTTGTTAAACAGGGCAAAGTTTGAAGCTGGGAAATAGTGTATGTGAGTGGACTTAACTCTGGACAAGATAAAAGACTTTTTCTTTTCTTATCTTGTAGTGGACACTGTAGTTGTCAAGTGGACATTGCAGTTGTTGTTTGGAACTCTTGGGAGCTCTGACACAATTCCTTAGGAATTGCTGTGGATTGACAAAAAAAAACATGGGACTCTGTTTCCCACATTTTGGAATACCTTTAACCTAATAGGTCAATGGCCAGTTGCCAATTGTAGGAGGAAGGAGCAGGGTTTATGGAAATATCAGTAGGTCACCTTTGTGGGGGAAGGTCCCCTAGGGATGAGAGACCAGCAATATTGCCCTTTTACAAGGAATAGTTCAGACATTCTCGGGGGAACAACCTATTCTAATGGGTCATTAATGGATCTGTGGCGTAACTGCTTATACTCACTTACCTCTTAATTGGACAGGGATTTGCTATATTGGACTAATAAGGCCAAAATTTTTCTTTCTTTACGATGATTTGGGAAGAGAGAAATGGGGTTTAGATACCTCCATTAATCAGACTGGAGATGATGCCTGGCCTCCAGAAAGAATAGTTAGAGTATGAGCCAGCTACTTGGGCTCAAGATGGAAGTTGGGGATATAGAACCCCAATATTTATGTTGAACAGGATAATTAAGCTTCAAGCAGTTGTAGAAATTAACACCAGAAGGGGAAGTTTGTGTGAAACTAAATTTGTATATTTGTTGTATAAAGATATATAAAGATGACAATGGAAATCTAGTAAAAGTCATTAAAAGAACATTAGAAAACTTGCTCATGTTCAAGTACAGACCTGGACCTCACCATTCAATACTTCTTGGTAATCCTGGTTTGGGGGAAGCTGGTGAAAGCAGCTCCTTTGGATTGGCCTTATAGCTCTCAGTAGTGTTATATTACTCCCTGTCTGCATACCTTGTTTGATCTGATTGATAACCAGAATAGTCCAAAACTCATTACCTAGAATGATTAGGTTGGAAGAGAAAGCTGAAGGGTCTGTTAGATTGATAGTATTAAAAGGACAAGGGTGGGAGTCAGTGGTCCAAGATGACTAACGGGAACCAGAAGGAGATGAGGAATTCCATAGGGAATGTGAAGTTATGCTACAAGAATTTGAAGAGATCTCAGTGTATAAATAAGAGGGGGAACTGAACGAGATAAGGTGAGATCTTTCAAGACAGTTGTGAAAATCAACTCTCGGAAAGCAAGAGAGATAGATTCATCTTTGTGCTGGCTAGAGGCTGAAGAAAGCAGAAGCAGAGGCTGAAGAACAAACCTTTGGATTTGGAGACATTCAGAGGGAGCTCTTGGAACCAAGCAGAGAGAGGCCTCTAAGAATCTAGCTATCCGGGCCCAAGGAAAGAGACAAGACTTGGAAGGAGAAATAAACATTTGCATTTTTACTAGCTGGCTGCATTTGGGTGATTATTACTTTCAACTGCAACTAAGACTGCCTCCAGTCTTAAGCTACCTCAAGAAGGTAGCTGGTCCACTTTTAAATAGATTTAATTATTAAAACATATCTATGCCAATTAGATACTTTTTGGGTATCTATCTCTTTGTAACTTCTAGCATTAGTTTTGCCCTGTAAGGAAAAATCACACATTTCTGTGTGTCCAACTCTGTGACCCAATTTTTTCTTTTCTTGGCAATGATACCAGAATGGTTTTGCCATTTCCTTCTGCAGCTCAAGAAATTTAGGAAACAGGATTAAATGACTTAGCCCAGAGTCACACAGCTAGTAGGTATCTAAATCCATATTTGAACTCAAGTCTTCCTAACTCTAGGTCCATCACTCTATTCACTGTGCCATCTAGTTGTCTCTGAAAGGAAACACAAGATATAGTTGAGTCCTTTCTACGTATGAAGGTCTTTTATTTATCTGCATACCTTGGAGATATTGTGAGTTCAGTTCCAGACCATCATGATAAAGTGAATATCGCATTAAAGTGAGTCACACAATTATTTTAGTTTCCCAGTATGTATAAAAGTTATGTTTAGACTATACTGTAGCCTGCTGAGTAAGCAATAGTATTATTTCTTTAAAATTTTACCATAATTTAATTTAAAATACTTAATTGCTTTTAAAAAAAAGTTGCCAACCATCAATTGAGACTTCAATGAGTCATAAATCTTTTGTCAGTAAAGGTCTTGCCTTAATGTTGATGACTGCTTTCTGATCAGGGTGATGGTTACTAAAGGCTGGGGCTGCTATGGTAAATTCTTAAAATAAAACAATGAAGTTTGTCACATAAATTGACTCTTCTTTTCACTTGAACACTAAAAAGGTTATTGTGGCATTATTAACTGGCCATGTCAATAGCATTATGTGTCAGGATATAGGAAGGCTCTAGAAGAGGGAGAATGATGGGGAATGGCTGGATCAGTAGAGCAGTCAAATCACCCACAACACTTCTTAAGTTTTATATGGGCAAAATTCATGGTACTCTAAAACAAGTGCAATAGCAACAGCAAAAATCACTGATCACAGATTACCATAACAGATAAAATTATATAAATATATATATATATATATATATGTCATGTAAAATCTATAGCACCCTCCATAATTTATTAAGAAATAAAGGAGAAGGAATAGGATGAGGTGAGGTAATAGAAGAGTATGTAGATGTATGGCCATGAGAAAAAAGTGTATAGATTAATAGAAAAGGGATAAAGAAAAAAGGAAAGGACGGGAAGAGAAGCAAAGGAAGAAAGCCATGGTTGGGGGGAGTTTAAGCAATATAGAAGAGTTAGCAAGCATAGAAAATAAGACATATATACAAACACAACAACAAGAATCAGGAGTAGAATTTATTAGAAAAAATCTATTAGAAAAAAGATGATCTTTGACAAAATCAAAATTAAAGATTTAATCAAAAGTGAAATTTACATTATATGTCAGTCATATTGATATTGTTTAAGAGCCATTTGCATATAGGTAAATGTGTATGTGTTTGAATATATATGGATATGTATGCATGTAAGTCTATGTATGTGTGTATATAAAAATATGTATATCTGTGGGTCTGTGGGTGAGTGTGAATATATATGTATATGTAAATATATCTGTGCTTAACTGTAGTTACCTTGAAGTGGGGGGAATGAAGGGGAGGAAAATAATAAAGTGCACAACAGAGAAGAAAATAATAACCTACAAGGAAGCAAAGAAAAGCTGGACACTCATGAATATACTTTCTTCTATTATTATATATGCTTTCTTGAAATAGAAATTTATTATTATATATTTTGAATCCTCTCTGAGGTTTTGCTGGGTACCTGCCAATGTTTTGTTTTATTTTCCTTTCTTTTCTTTTTCTATTATATTTTTTCTTTAAAAAAATTAAAAATAGTAAGAAAATAACTTTTATGCCTAGGAAATAGATATCTTTATCATACTCTGTTTAAATTGCACATTGAATATCTCTCTTGTCCTTTCTTTCAGAAATCATGACTCTGAACTAATCCTTAAGCTTTAATTTTTTTTCTCCTTGCACTGGTGTGGAGTTGTAGCAAGAGCATGAGAAAAAGAACTTTTCCTCCTATTAGAAACCAGGCTCACCTAGGATTGCATGTGGCTATTATGCAGCACTCATCACGGATTTGAGTCTAGGGTAAAGGGATTCCTTAGGAGAAAAAGATGATACAGTGCTCACTTTGGACTCAATAAAAGTTCCAAGTGTTAGTCTGTTTGATCTCCTCTCCTCTCTTCTTGCTTTCTTTCCTTTTTCTTCCACTTCCCCCCTTTCCCTTCCTTTCCCCTCCTTTCTTACTCTCCTCCTTTCTATCCTTTTTCCTTCCCTTCCCTTCTTTCTCCCCTCTTCTTTCCTCTCTTCTATCTCTTCTCTTTACAGAGAGAAATCAAAAAGAGGGATAGAGACAGAGAGAGAGAAGAGAGGAGAAAGACAGAGAGGGGAGGGGAGCAAGAAAGAAAAAGATAGTCTCTTCACTCTCACTTTGTCAGAACTTTATTCTAAAGTTTTTCTCTTATATGCATATATCCACAATTCCAATATTCTTACTACTTTAAAGTTGACTCATTCCATATAAAAAATTATGATGGATCCTAAATTATTTTGAATTGTGTGCCCTTATTTTGTCCTTATGGAAGGCTGTGATACAGAGTAACTAAGGTTCAAATTCTCCGTTCTGAATGAAATATCTTCTCCTGGTTGAAGGCTTGAGGTAAATGATAAAGAAATTTTGATATGTCAGTATTTGAAAAACTTCCTGAAGTAATGTTAAGCTGGATTTTTTTTTCTTTCCTGCCATCAACTTAAAGTGTGTCAATCACTACTGCTAGCTTACTCTTTAGGTTTAGGCGAGTAAAAGGCAGACTCCTCAGCCAAATTAAATGTCCTTTTTCCGTGATCCTCCTTTGAATTAGCCTGCACTGAACCAGGGGGCAAAATGAAGGTATTTACTAAGAATCAATCATATTCAGGTGCCCATTAAAGAAAAGCTGGGGAAAAGTGGCTCCAGCCATATTCAAAAGATTGAAGTTAAGTATTAGAGAGTAGTTGACTTAATTGTAGTTCTGAAGATCTCCTGGTTGGCAGACCTGCCTTTGTGTATACATACCGTGTTTCCCCGATAATAAGATACTGTCATTATTTTTTTGGACAGAAAAACACCAGAGAGCTTATTTTCAGGAGAGGGTTTATTTTAATGAACATTGACAGCAATTTTAATAAACAGGTAAATGTGAACAAAAAAAAGTACCTTTATTCAATAATGATCATGTCATCTTCTTCAACAACATCGTCATAACTGTCCATACCCTGAATTCCATCCTGGATGTCTTGCGCCTCTATTTCCTTCAGAAGAAGTGGACCCAATCTGTCATGTCCAGCAATATAGCTCTCTTTAAATGAACATGTCTTGTCCAGATAACCTGCTAGTAGTGCCTTGGCGACACAGCTGTCAGTAATTTTATCCCATGACTTCTTCACCCAAGTCACAACTTCTTGCAGATAGGGCTTCTCAAAGTTTCCACGCTGATTTCTTTCCATTCTATTTTCAATGTAGTCATTGACTTCCATGAGCAAATGGTCCTTGAATGACTTGTTTATTGCAATATCAAGGGTCTGGAGATAGGCAGTCATTCCTTCAGGAATCATTACTTGATCTATTCTTCTCTCTGCAAGGAAGTTCTTCATTTCTTTAGCACGGTGAGTGCTGGCTGAGTTCTTCTTTTATCCTCCATCATGCCCCTTTTATCCTCCATCATGCCTCCTCACTCCCACTTACATACCGGGGTTTTTATGTTGTCCTGCCTCAGCTCTCCTCTGCGGCACTGCTCTCAATGGTGCCAGCAAGCAAATCACTGGGGAAGAACAGGATGCTTTGATCCAGCAGTGTTTCTACTGGGCTTATACCCCAAAGAGATACTAAAGAAGGGAAAGGGACCTGTATGTGCCAAAATGTTTGTGGCCGCCCTGTTTGTAGTAGCTAGAAGCTGGAAAATGAATGGATGCCCATCAATTGGAGAATGGATGAGTAAATTGTGGTATATGAATGTTATGGAATATTATTGCTCTGTAAGGAATGACCAGTAGGATGAATACAGAGAGGCTTGGAGAGACCTACATGGACTGATGCTAAGTGAAATGAGCAGAACCAGGAGATCATTATATACCTCAACAATGATACTGTTTGAGGATGTATTCTGATGGAAGTGGATCTCTTCGATAAAGAGAGCTAATTCAGTTTCAATAGATCAAAGATGGACAGAAGCAGCTACACCCAAAGAAAGAACATTGGGAAATGAATATAAACTGTTTGCATTTTTGTTTTTCTTCCCGGGTTATTTATACCTTCTGAATCCAATTCTCTCTGTGCAACAAGAAAACTGTTTGGTTCTGCACACATATATTATGTCTAGGATATACTGTAACCTATTCAACATGTAAAGGATTGCTTGCCATCTGTGGGAGGGGGTGGAGGGAGGGAGGGGAAAAATCAGAACAGAAGTGAGTGCAAAGGATAATGCTGTAAAAAATCACCCTGGTATGGGTTCTATCAATAAAAAGTTATTTAAAAAAAAAAAAAAAAAAAGGAAGAACAGGATGACACACTCACTGCTGCAGCTCTGATTAGATACAGCTCGGAGCGCGGCGTGCGTTTCACCGGGGGAGGGCATACAGAGGGTACCGTAATGTAGCATGTAGTGCAGGGGATCACCTTCACTACAGTAGCAATCTCAACAGGGCTTATTTTCGGGGGAGTGCTTATTTTAGAGGAATCTTACACAGTAAGGGGAGGGCTTATTTTCGGGATAGGTCTTATTATCGAGGAAACACGGTATGTGTGCATGTTTAAAGGTATTCATGGGTAGACATGCATGTATACATATACATGTGGTTGTTTATATGTGTGTGGATTTACAAATGTATTCTATACCTGTGATATATGTATATATATGCATATGTAAATGTGTGTAGATAGATAAATTCCAACATATCCTAATTATCATTGACTGTGTAAAACATAAGAAGCAGTTATGCATTTGCAGTAATAAACAACTCTATTATATCAGGCCCTGCTCTGTTTTCTGTATGGCTAGGCATCTGGGTACCCTAGTAACACAGAAACATAACACAGCCATCTGCCACTAGACCAAGCTTCAGGAGGCCCCTGGGATATAACCTGCCAGGAAGGCAGGTTTTCAGACAGTTTGAAACATCGCCATGCAGTGTCTCATGGAGGGCAATGTTAAGGCCAGGACTACAGGGATGTCTAGAACTAACATTCTTCCCTTATCAGTTCTTCCTATCCAAAGACATTACATCTGGATTCAATCCCCAAGGGTTAGCAAAGTCCCACCCCTTTACTACCTCTATCCCAGTATTAATGAGCCTCTGATTGCCAAAAGTCAAACTGTGCTCCCCATCCCTAACACTCTACTTTTTCCTTTATTCCTTCTACCTCTAGTCTATCTTGACAATGTCTCTATAAAAACCTGCTTGCCCTTTTTACTGTGCCCTCTGAAACTTCTACTTTATAATCAACAGACTTTTTTCTTATATTAATTCTTCCTGTTCTGCTACTTCTTTCTCCTTACCCTCATTGAAACATGGTTTATCCCTTTGCCCATGACATGCTGCTTTGATCAGGTCCAGAAGTAATTGTTGTACCTCCCCTTCTTTTCCTTTTTTTATGAGGATCCTACCCCATGATCCCAGAAATTTGCTCTCTTGCTCTTCATTGCCACTTTCAGACTCTTCCTGTGTTTCTATCAATCAGAAAGCTTTCCTTTAAGGTTTATATACTATGTTATCCTAATTTTACTCAAGGGTTACAAAAATGATTTCCCTAAAGCATATGTCTGACCATGTCTTTACCACTATAACTCAATTAACTCTAGTGGCTCTCCATTACTTCTAAGGTTAAATATAAACACTTCTTGGCATTTAAGGTTCCCCATAAACTATTCTGTTTCAGTCTCTCTAGCTTTCACACATTGTTCCTCTTCATAAACCATGAGCCTCCAGCCATATTAGCCTTCTCACTATTCTCTTAACATATACCATTTTATCTCTAATATCTATGCTTTGCTGTAGTTGTCTTCCAATCCTGGAAGACTTTTTGTCTTCATCTCTTTCTTCTATAATCCCTGGTTTACTTAAAAACTCACCCAAAATGTTACATTTTATAAAATTATTTCCCGATAATCCTGACTTCTTCCCCAAGTTGACATTGCTTTCTTCTTTAAGGTGACTAAGATGCTTTGTATCTTAATTTTACATATATAGATAGATAGATAGATAGATAGATAGATAGTCTCATTTTTAAAATGGCAACTCCTTGAAGACAGAAGCTCTTTTCCCTACTTTGTACACTCAGTGATTATCATAGTGTTTAGCATATAGTAAGGGATTAATTAATAATAAAGGCTTGTCAACTAAGTAAATGAGTAGCTAAGTATTACAGATTTATTCATAAATTAACAAACACAGATGAGCATTTATGTGTATATGTTTATATGTTAATATTCAAGAAGCCAGTTATATTTTTTAAAAAAGTTTCCCTGAAAGCTATCAATCTAGAGATATCGGTATAAATCTAGTATTAAGGAACTAGACGTTTATCTTAATCATCACACTGAATTTTGAATCTAATTGAGTTCAAATCTAATTTGAATCAAATTGAGTTTTATTGATCATTCTTATTTCAGGATTTCTAATCAATGAACTTTCCAAGTCTAACAGTCACAGTAACAAACTATATGTTACTTCCTCATAAAAATGAACATCATTTTGTTATAAGGGAAAGAGTCCTCTTTTTTGGACTCGGAAGAAATTCTAACACTGCGCCTTCCCAATAAACACCTAGGACAAGTCATTTCATGTCTCTTACTCTCAGTTTCTTCAACCACAAAATGAAAAGACTGGACTTGAAGTTTTTTTTTAAGTTGCCTTATAATTCAAAATATATTATCAATTTGTGCTTCACATCAAATTAAGAGCAAATTAATAAATGCTGACTCAAACATGAAGATAGTAAGAATTAGAAACCTACTCTTTAAATATATTTGCCTATTTAATTTTTGATTTTGTTGTAGGGCCTTCAACATATATGTGAATTGACAGTGATAACATCACATTCTCTCTCCCCCAATTTCTAATGTACTATAAGAAAAATGTTTTATTACAAAGAGACGCTATCTCTCACAAGATTTTTTTACCCTAGAGGTCATTTACATGAAGAATACTAAAGAATCCTTCTTTAGGATATTGTGTTAAATATTTTCAGAAAAAAAGCAGAAAAATCCCAATTAAATAGATGGGAATAAATGTATTAATTGCTCACTATGTGCCAATCACTGTGAGAAGCAAAAGAAATATAACTGTAAAAATCAAACCAATCATTGACCTCAGGGAGATGACATTCTAAAAGGGAGAGACAAGACATAATTAGGAATGATAGCCAAAGAGATTGGCATGAAAAGTTACAGAGATAATGATCAGAGTCCTAGGAGAGCCAATGAGGGTTACATTTCCTGTAGAGATAACATTATTGATTTGATTATTGTTCTAGAAATGGAAAACAGAAGTTTGTAGGATAGTTTGGAAAGCAGATAACTAGCCTGTAAAGTAAAGTAATGCTTCACTTTATAGTGAAACACATGTCATTCATCAATCAGGATGCTCTTTACTTTTAGTATGCACTGTTGTATGAAATGGATTTTCTCTAAATTCAGTTCCCTTTCATAAAACAATAGATTTTTAATTTCAGAATATATGCAAAGATAGTTTTCAACATTCACCCTTGTAAAACATTGCATTCCAAATTTTTCTCCCTCTCTTAAGCCTACTTCCTCCCCAAGATAGTGAGCAATATAATATATGTTAAACATGTGTGGTTCTTCTATACATATTTTCATAATTATCATGCTGTACAAGAAAAACAGAATCAAAAATTTAAAAATGAGAAAGGAAAAAAGCAACAAAGGAGTGAAAATACTAAGTTGTGATCTGCATTGAAATCCCCATAGTCCTTTCTCTGAGTACAGATGGCTCTGTCCATCACAAGTCAATTGGAATTGGTCTCAATCACCTCATTGCTGAAAAGAGCAAAGTCTGTCAGAAAATAATCAACACCTAATCTTGTTATTGTTGTATACGATGATCTCCTGGTTCTGCTCATTTCATTTAGCATCAGTTCATGTAAGTCTCTCCAGGCCTCTCTAAAATCATCCTTCTGATTGTTTCTTATTATTATAGAATAATAATAAACCATAACATTCATATACCATAAATTATTCAGCCATTCTCCAACTGATGGTCATCCACTCAATTTCCAGTTCCTTGCCACAACAAAAAAGGACTGCCATAAACATTTTGCACATGTCCCCTTGTATATGATCTCTTTGGGACACAAACCCATTAGGATCACCACTGTATCAAAGATGTGTAATACCCTTTTAGGCATACTTCCAAATTGCTTTCCAGAATGGTTGGATTAGTTCACAACTCCACTCACAACATATTAATGTCCCAGTTTCCCCACATCCCCTTCAACATTTATCACTATCTTTTTCTGTCATCTTAGTCAATCTGAGAGGTATGTACCTTAGAGTTGTCTAATTTGCATTTCAGTGATCAATAGTGATTTTGAGCATTTTCTCATATGACTAGAAATGGTTTCAATTCCTTCATCTGAAAATTTTATGTTCAAATCCTTTGACCTTTTATCAATTGGAGAATGATTTGTAATCTTAAAAATTTGAGTCAATTTATATATTTTAAAATGAGGCCTTTATCAGAACCCTTGAATGTAAAAAATTTCCTAATTTTCTGCTTTTCTTCTAATCTTATCTTGTTGGAATCCTTACTAACTGCTAACTAATTAGAGTTGATCTAATCTTACAAGAAGATGTTTTGGGCAGAACCTGAAACAAGGTACTAAGTAGAACTACCCATAATCCCTCTCTCTGGAAGGAGCATAAATAGGTCAATGGGCCAGTCAAAGAAGTTCTTCAAAGTAAAGAAGCTACAAGTCGAGATTTCACTGGAATGACATGAAGAATGGAGCTGGCTGAAGGCTGAAGAAAGCAGAGGCAGAGGCTGAAGGACCAGACCTTTGGATTTGGCGACATTCGGAGAGAGCTCTTGGAACCAAGCAGAGAGATAGACCTCTAAGCTAACCGGGCTATATTGGAGATAATAAAAGATCTGGACTTTGATCACCTGGCTGCGATTTTAAGAAGAAAAAGCTCACCACATTATCTCTAATGTTTTGTTTGTACAAAAACTTTTAAATTTAATATAATCAAAATTATCATCTATAAACAGTGAAAATGTGCTTTCCTCATTACATACTCTAATTCCTTTCATTTCTTTTTTTCTTATTGCTAAAGCTAAGATTTCTAAAAACAATATTGAACAGTAATGGTGATAGTTGTCAACTTTGTTTCATCCCTGATCTTATTGGGAATGCTTCTAGGTTATTCCCATTACATATGATGCTTGCTGATGGTTTTAAATAGATGCTACTGACTATTTTAAGGAAAAGTCCATTTATTCTTATACTTTAATGTTTTCAGTAGTAATGGGCACTGGATTTTGTCATATGTTTTTTTTCTTCATCTATTAAGATAATTATATGATTTCTGCTAGTTTAGTATTGATATAACCAATTATGGTAATAATTTTCCTAATTTTGCACCAACCCTGTATTTCTGGTATAAATCCTTTGTGGTCATGGTATATTATCGTGGGGATAACTTACTGTGATCTCTTTGCTAATATTTTATTTAAGATTTTTACATCAACATTCATTAGGGAAATTGGTCTATAATTTTCTTTCTCTGTTTTCACCCTACCTGGTTTAGTTATCAACATCATATTTGTGTCATAAAAGGAATTTGATAGGACTCCTTCCTTCCCTATTTTTCCAAACAGTTTACATAGCATTGGAATTAATTGTTCTTTAAATGCTTGGAAGAAGTCACTTGTAAAGCCAGCTGGTACTGGAGATTATTTCTTAGGAAGTTGATTAATAGCTTGTTCAAATTTTTCTTCTAAAATGGGAATAGTTAAGTAATTTATTTCCTCTCCTGTTATTCTGGGCAATCTATATTTTGGAAGTATTCATCCATTTCACTTAGATTATCAGATTTATTGACATAAAGTTGGACAACATAGGTCCTAATTATTGCTCTAATTTTCCTCTTTATTGCTGAAGTTCACCCTTTTCATTTTTGATACAAGCCAATTTGTTTTTCCTCTTTCCTTTTTCTAGTCAAATTAACTAAAGATTTATCAATTTTGTTGTTTTTTTCATAAAACCAACCCTTTGTTTTGTTTATTCGTTTAATAGTTTTCTTACTTTCAATTTTATTACTCTCCTCTTTTATTTTCAGAATTTCAAATTTGATATTTAATTGAGAGCTTTTAATTTGTTTTTTCTACCTTTTTTAGTTACATGTCCAATTCATTATCTTTCTCTATTTTATACAAGGAAGCATCTAGAAATATAAAATTTCACCCAAGACTGCTTTGGCTGCATTCCATGAATTTTAATATTTTGTCTCATTATTGTCAGTCTCTTGTATGAAATTATTAGTTGTGTCTATGATTTGTTGTTTTACCCACTCATTCTTTAGAATTGATTTATTTCATTTCCAATTAATTTTTGTTCTTTTTCCTTGGCCATTTATTACATGTAATTGTTATTCCCATATGATCTGAAAAAGAACCATTTATTATTTCTGCCTTTCTTCATCTGATTTTGTGATTTTAATGACCTAATGCATGATCAATTTTTATGTAAATTCCTGGACCTCAGGAAAAAAAAGTGTATTCCTTTCTGTCACCATTCAATTTTCTCCAAAGACTGATCATATCAAACTTTACTAAAACTATATTTACTTCCTTAACTTCTTTCTTGTTTATTTTGTGGTTTAATTTATCTAGGCCTGATAAAATAAGATCAAGATTCTCCCACTAATATCATTTTGCTACCTATTTCTTCTTGCAGCTCTCTTAACTTCTCCTCTAGGAATCTGTTTGGTACATATATGTTATAATACTTCACTATCTATGGTACCCTTTAGCAAAATGTAGTTTCCTTCCTCATGTCTTTTAATTAGATTTATTTTACCTGTGGCCTTATCTTAATTCCTCAAGAGTTAAACACATCATCTTCCATATAGTGATATAAACAGTTTATCCTTTAAAAAAGCAGTGTTGTTTTTATCTCTTTTTACCTTTTTATGCTTCTCTTAAGGTCTTCATTTGAAGATCAAATTTTCTGTTCAGCTCTGGTCTTTGCATGAAAAGTAAATGGAAATCCCCAATTTCATTGACTGCCCACATTTTTCTTAAAGATAATACTTAATTTTGCTGAATAGTTGATTCTCGGCTAAAGTCCAAGCTCCTTTGCCCTCCAGAATATCATATGCCAGGACCTTTATTCCTTTAAAATGAAAAATGCTGGGTCCTGGGTAATTCTATTTGTGGTTCTTCAATATTTGAATTGTTTCTTTCTGAATGCTTGCAGTATTTTCTCCTTTATCTGATAATTTTGAAATTTACTTACAATATTCATTGATGTTTTCATTTTGGGGTCTCTTTCAGGAGATGATTGGTGAATTCTTTCAATGGTTATTTTACCCTCTAGTTTTAGGATATCTGGGCAGTTTTCCTTGATGATTTCATGAAAGATGTTGCCTAGGTCTTTTTTTTCATTGTGGTTTTGAGGTAGTTCAATAATTCTTAGATTGTCACTTCTGGATCTATTTTCCAAGTCAGTTATTTTTCCAATGAGATATTTAACATTTTGTTCTATTTTTTCATTTATTTGGTTTTGTTTGACTGATTCTATAGGTCTCATTGAGTCATTCACTTCCATTTGTTCAATTCGATGATTTTCTTCAGTTAGCTTTTTTGCCTCCTTTTGCATTTGGCCAAGTGAACTTTAAAATGAAGTGTTTTGTGCATTGGATTTTTTCCCATTTCACTAATTCTATTTTTAGGGACTTGTTCTCTATTTCCATTTCACCAAGTCCATTTTATAGGGATTTGTTTTCTTTTTCTATTTCACAAAATCTATTTTTAAGGAGTGATTTTCTTCAGAAAATTTCTCTCTTTCCTTTTCCAAAGTTCTCAATTTCTTTCCCAATTTTCTTCTAACTCTTTTTATTTTTTTTTCCTGAGGCAATTGGAATTAGGTGACTTGTCCAGGGTCACACAGCTAGGAAGTGTTACATGTCTGAGGTCAGATTTGAACTCAAGTCCTCCTGACTTCAGGGCTGGTGCTCTATCCACTGCACCACCTAGCTGCCCCTCTAACTCTTTTTTTAAAATCCTTTTTGATCTCTTACAAGAGAGCTTTTTGATTTGCAGAGCAACTCATATCACCCTCTGTGGTTTTATTTATTTATTTATTGGAGATGTTTTGCCTTTAGTGTGTTCAGGGATTAAGGTCTGTTTTTTCTCCATAATAGCTCTCTATGGTCAGAGCTCTTTTTGCTTTCTTGTTCATTTTTAAGGTTGAGGTCTGCTCTTAGGGCCAAGCTTCCTCTACAGACCACAGAGATTTCACACTGCTTTGGGGTCCATGCTATTGGTTTCTTGCTATGCTGGGTGAGCATGACTATGTCCCACATTATGCAGGGGTGCAGGGGCTAACTAGTTGCCTTCTGTAGTTGTTTTGAAGATCTCACAGCTAGTCTGCTCATCCACTGGCTTCTGAACCAGAACAAAATAGCCAATGCTGCTATATTTTGACCAAACGTTGTCCAATAGATTCTCCCAGTTCATGGAGATCTCTCTACCCTGTGTCTCCCTGTACTGCACCTGCACTGGGCTGCATCACCACCTTGCCTTATTGAGATAGACATTTCCTGAGGTCCTTCCAAAATATCTTCTTCTGTAAATTTATTATACTAAAAATATTTGTGGGTTCTGTCATTTCAAAATCCATTCAGAAGTTTGACCTGGTGCTGATTTTGAAGGAAGCTAGGAAGAGCTCAGACAAAGACCTGCCTACTCTCTGCCATCTTGGCTCAGTCCCCTAAATTAAGGTCTTAATTTTTACCTCACATGTGTATAAAATGAGAGCAAGAGATTTTCTCCTCATGCTGTATATTTTAACATTCTCCAAAATAAAATCATTCGTTAATTCACTTTCCTAAAATATATAAGTTTGAAGCTAAAGAATTGAGAAGCACTTGCTAGACTTAAAATGAGAGAGTCTAGGTTCAAATCCTAGATCCCATTCTAGTTGGATGACTAGATAAGTAATTAAACCTTAATGGTCCTGTTTTATCACTTGTCAAATATATATTACTAATATCTATCTCCTACTTTGGGTGGTGAAAGTTTTCCCTCTCCTTCCAATTTTCTGTCCCTATCTCTTCAGAAAGGTCATGGGGAAAGCCCTGGCTCTTCAACTTGGAGAATCTGGGTTTAAATCTTGCCTTTTACCATGGACAAATCATTGAACTTCTCTGACCCCATTTTCTTCCTCTGTAAAAAAAGGGTGCTGAAGCAGATGAACTCTGAGGTCCCTTGAAGCTCTACATCTTATGACCACAGTGATCACATAGTATCGTTGTAAGGAACACATTTTGTAAAGATATATATTAGTATTATTATACACATAACAACTTCTTGTGTTTTCCTATTTTTTGTCAAATTTTATTTTCAAATTCCCCCATAATGAATGTTTTCTTCATTATAAATTATTTTTTGAATATACAATGAAAATAAAATTTTCTCAGAATATTAAATAATGAAAAATACTCCTCTTTATCAACTGAATAACATGTTCTAAATTTGTAATATGAGAAAGAAAAATAATTTTATTTTATGACTCAGCTAATGTAATAAAAATATGAGGAATCTAGCATATAAAAGTCGAAGTTATATCAAAAGCATGCAATTATAAGTTTAACATGAAAGTTACATTGAAAAAGTCTCATTTTATGATATTGAATTTTACTATGCATTGCAAAAATATCAAATATTCTTTACTTGTCATTGAGTCATTTGAAAAGCTATATATCATTTCTCAAAATTTTCAGGTAGAAAAACTTGGGATTTTTAAAAGTATTTTAAAAATATTTATCCCCTAATGAAATACAGGCAAAGCACTGACAGATATTTGTTCAAATTTATTGGAATATATAGTTTCAAAAGTCTTTAGCAAGAGACTAAAAAAGATGATTTCCTGATTGATTTCTCAGGTTAAAAAAAAGGCTATTCATGGTAAAATTAATTTTGTTTAAATTTGTAATGTTTTGGTGTTAATGTAATGGATACTTTTCAATTCATCATTGGATTTTGTAAAATTAAACCTGGTATTCCTTTGAAGCATTTTTTTAGGATTTTTAAAATACCACCATATGACCAAAATTGAGATTTCAGTCTTATTTTTAAGTAATAATACATAACAGATAATAATAACAAATAATAAAATCTTTTTGAAAAAAATTTACTACCTTCAGCAGTTTAACAATTTGTGAGGTATAGAATGGGATATTGCACTTGGAATTTCAAAACTTGGGTTCTACTATTCTCTGAGTTATTTTCTATGTTGTCTGATAGGAAGCAAATCTTTAACCACTCTTGAAAAGATGATCCTTAAAATTTCTTTCAGTGCTAAAATTGTATAATTATGTTAATAAATATTTATTGATCATGTACTCTTTGTTAGCAGTGCAATATAGGGGAAACAAAACCAAACAAAAAATGTAAAAATCTAACCTAACTTTAAAAGCAGTTACTTGCATTATCTCCAGAAAGACATTAATTTGAATGAAATTTGATTTCTACTGAGGAAGCAATGCTCTATAAGTAACTGTAACAAAAATAGAACAAATATAAATCAAAGAATATATTTATATTTATTCTCTTTCTTCTAAAGTTTCAGATTTGGGTTTAAGTGTCTGCAGTACAGAGTAACTCTATCTCAGTTTTTCAATTACCAAGTGACATATAGCTAGTTGTGCTTTTAATTTATTCCTTTAGACAGGGGAAAACAAAATCTTTTTCAAAAGACCTTTTGAATTCAATCAAGACAAGTACCAATCAACCCTTGCTCTCTTCAGACATCTCATTTCTTACCTGGCTGTCCTACTTTGACATTTCTTTGACTGACTTTTTCACCATGCACCAGGAAGTTCATTAGAGAGATAACTTCAACATCTTACAGCATCTCATCATCCTTTGTTACTATTTCACGACTAATATTAGCCTCCCTTATTAGAGGGTGGGGGTCATGATTTCTAAATCTCTCTTTAATGAAAGAACTTCATTCAAATACCTTTTTATTTAGAGGCCCCTTTGTGATTCTCTTTCTGGTAGACTTATTCTGGTCAAAAGACCAAACTCACTTCCAGTGACTGAAGGAATAGACTCCGAGAAGACATGAAAGACTCTGGCAGTCACCATCTTGTCCATACTCTCATTTTGTAACACAAGAGATTTCAGAATATTTCCTCTCCTAATTTCTCTTATTGGTCCTCATCATGGCTCCCAAGTAAGAGACTCTGACCTCTAAAACAGCTCTTCATAAGGAATTCCCAAAATGAATACCTGTTGATTTCACCAAGAGATATCTTGTAAAGAGGCTCTCCTGGAGGTTGGATTCCTCTCAGGTTCATTCCAAATCTTCCAAGCCAAATTACTCAAAAGATCTGTGAAACTTCTGATGTCCAGAAAAAGGAGTGAGGCAGGAACCAGCCTGAATTCTCCCAAATTCCCTTCCAAAAATTCTCATAATTTTTATGCTTCAGAACAAATTTTAGCATGGTGAATCAGTTTTTCAGTCCAAGACAGTTTGAAAGATTGATAGGAAAGGTGTGTTGCATTGGGGTGGAAGGGTAAGATGACTGAGCAGCAGCAGGGACTACTACATCCCAGGGGAAAAGCCCTACACCTCAAAGCAAACTAGTAGGGAGGCTCTGAACCCCATGACAAGTTGGCAGTCTGTGAGAGCCAGCAGCACATCCCTAAGTTCCTCTCCAGCACAATAAACTTAGGACAGTGCTCTCACTGCTCCAGCAACAAGGTCCCAATTATGCAAAAGATAAAAAGTAACACAATAGACATAAAAAGGAGCAAAAGCAAAAAAAGAAAAAATAGACTTGACCATAGCAAATGCCTATTGTGACAGAGAAGATCAAAGTAGAAATTTAGAATAGGACAACACTAACATGTCCATAAGTGAAGCCTCAAAGAAAAATACAAATTGGTCTCAGGCCCAAAAGAACTCATACAAGAGCTCAGAAAGGATTCTATAAAGCTAATAATAGATTTAGAAGAAGAGCTGGAAAAACAAATGAGAATAAATGTAAATAATAAATGAAAAAAGAAGGAACAGCTTGATAAAGGTAGCACAAAATATGGAGAAAAGATATTTTAAAAATTAAAGAAAACAACTTCTCAAAAAGTTGAACTGGTCAAAAGGAAAGGAAGATACAAAAGCTCCTGAAGAAAATAATTCCTTAAAAGTTAGAATTGGGAAAGTAAAAGTTTATGATTCCATGAGACATCAAGAAATAATGAAATCAAATCAAAAGAATTAAAAAAGGAGAAAATGTGAAATTTCTTATAAATAAAGTGACCTGGAAAATAGATGAAGGAGAGATAATATAAGAATATTTGGATTACCTGAAAGCCATGATGAAAAAAATGAGTTTAGACCTTTTTTTCAAGAAATTTTAAAGGAAAATTGCCCTGATATTCTAGAAGTAGAGAGGAAAATAGACATTCAAAAAATCCACCAATGTCCCCTTCTGAAAGAGATCTCAAGATGAAAATACACAGGAATATTATAATCAAATTCTGGAACTCCCTAGCCAAGAAGAAAATATTGCAAATGACCAGAAATGAAAAATTCAAATACTGTGAAATCACAATCAGAATTACACAGAATTTAGCAGCTTCTACATTAAAGGATCAGAGGGTTTGGAATATAATATTCTGAAAGGCAAAAGAGCTAGAATTACAACCAAGAATTGCCTAGTAGGAAAAACTGAATATAACCCTTCCTGGGAAAAATAGATATTTATTAAGGTACATTAATTAAATTAAAAATTAAAATAGATTTCAAAATAGATCATGACCTAGACATAAAGAGATATGACAAGAAAATTAGAAGATGAAACATATTACTTATCAGACTTATTGATAGGCAAACTGTATATTAATAAACAAAAGAGAGAGAGCAAAGTTACTTGTAAAATGGATAGTTTCAATTACATTGAATTACAAAGGTTTTATGCAGTGGTGGATCAATGGAATAGATTAAACACAACACAATAATCAAGGCCTATAGCAATCTAGTATTTTGATAAATCCCCAAACTCCAGCTTCTGGAATAAAAATTCACTATTTGACAAAAATTGCTGGGAAAACTGGAAAATAATATCTTAGAAATTCAGCACAGATTTACATCTCACACCCCATACCAAAATAAGGTCAAAATGTGTATAATTTTACTAGGAAAAAAAAGATTTTTTACACATAAAACAGATGTAGCCAACATCAGAAGAAAAACAGAAAATAGAGACAAATTTTACTATATTCAGTTTATCAGAGAAAGATACCATATCTAAAATATATACAAAATTGTTTTAAGTCTACAAGAATACAAGGTATTCCACAATTGATAAAATTTATAGTCATATAAAATGCTGCATATCATTATTGATTAAAGAAATGCAGATTGAAAGAACTTTGAAATATCATTGTATATTTACCAGATTGATTAAATTAATAGAAATGGAAAGTGACAAATGCTAGAGGATATGAAAAAAAATAGTACACTGATTCATTGTTAGTGGAATTTTGAATTGATCCAATCATTCTGGAGAACAATTTTGAATTATACCCAAAGAGCTATTAAACTGCCTAGATTAGAGCAAAAAGAAAAAAAATATATATGTTCTAAAATGTATTTAGTGGTTCTCTTTGTGATAAAAAAGAATTGAAAATTACAGGAATGACCATCAATAGGGGAATGGATGAACATGCTGTGTTATATATTTGTGATGGTATACTACTGTGCTATTAGAAATGAAGAATTCAATGGATTTTAGGGGAAAAACATAAAAAGACTTGAATGAAATAATGAAGAATGAAGTGAGCAGAAACAAGAGAATATATATATATATTTATACAGTAACAACTGTAATAATTCAAGATTAACTTCAAGTAATTAAGTTACTTATTCTATTATATACAGCCAAATTAACTATAAAGGACATGTAAAAGAAAGTGCTATCAGCATCCAGAGAAAGAACTGATAAACAGAAGTATACATAGAATAATTTGACATTTATATACATATTTGTTTATATATATATGTGTGTGTGTGTGTGTGTGTGTGTGTGTGTGTGTGTGTGTGAATACTATTTATATCTGTTGGTAGGTGTTGTAGGGTGAAGTAGAGAAGAAAAAAGGGAAGAAAATAAATTTACATGACAATGTGTTGAATATTTGAAAATAATAGCAATCTGTGTATGGTAGATTTGCAGTTTCATACACAACCATATTTTTTTTATTGTACTAGGTGATGGAAATACTCATTTTTTTCCATAAATTAAGTAATTTTAAAAATTGCTTTTAAACATTCCTTTAAAAAAAATCCCCTAATTTCTCACCTGTTTATACTACTTTGGAGAGAAGGAGGGAGAGAGGGAGGGAGGGAAGAAAAGAGAGAGGAATAGAGAGAGGGAGGGAGGGAAAAAAGGAGGGGAGGAGGGAGGGAGGGAAGGAGGGAGAGAAGAAGGGAGGGAGGAAGGAAAAATGAATTGTATTGAAGTTTTAAACAAAACTAGATGGAAAGAAAGCAGCTTCAACAATCAGAATCATAAATGTGAATGGGTAACCTCATCAATAAAATTGCTGATTAAACAAACAAAACTCAAAATAAATGAAACAAGAGTGGGGATAATTGTTTCAGACAAAATAAAAGTAAATATATATATATATATATATATATATATATGTGTGCAATATATACATATATACTTTCTTTTATATATCTACATATGCACACAAATATATGTATATATGTGTGTGTGTGTGTGTGTGTGTGTGTGTGTGTGTGTGTGTGTGTGTATGAAGTGGTATCTAGATGAAATAGTGAATAGAGCAGCACTGGGCTTGGAATAAGAACAATTCATTTTCATGAATTCAAATCTGACCTCAGACATTTGCTAAATGTGTGACTCTAGATAAATCACTTAACCCTGTTTGCCTCAGTTCTCAGTAAATGAGGTAGAGAAGGGAATGACAAACCACTCCAGTATCTCTATCAAGAAAACCCCAAACAACATTATTTTCAAAAGTACCAAAATGACAAAAAAATCCAATTATCAAATATGTGCAATTTATATACATATGTATGTATGTATGTATGTGTGTGTGTGTGTGTGTATACTTTAAGACCTTTCAATTTCAACTTTGCCTCATCTCTTGAATAAGATCCCTTCTCTCCCCTAAAACTACGCACTCAGGTATCAGCCCTCTTTTCTCACTCCTAGATTATCTCAATAACCTGGTGATTGGTCTTCCTCCCCAATTTTCTCCTTAGATCAGTTCATCCTCTGCTCAGCTGCCCAAGTGATTTTCCTAAAGAGAAAGCCCAACTATGTCACTACCACTACCATCCCCAATTTAGTAAACTCAAGCAACTCCCTATCACCTCAAGAATCATAATCTTCCAATAATTCTGGAGAGCAATCTGGAATTATGCTCAAAGGGCTATAAAACTGTGCACACTCTTTGATCCAGCAGTGCCATAGCAGGAATGGTTGAATAAATTGTAGTATATGAGAATAATGGAACATTATTGTTCTATAAAAAATGTTCTATTAAAAAATATAAAAAATGATGAACAGGTTGACTTTAGAAAGGCCTGGAAAGATTTTCATGAACTGATGTTGAGCGAAAGAAACAAAACTAGGAATACATTGTACATAGTAACAGCAAGAGTATGTGATGTTCAACTATGAAAAACTTGGTTCTTTTCAATGGTTTAGCAATCCAAGACAATCCCAATAAATTTTGGGTAGAAAATGCCATCTACATCCAGAAAAAGAGTTATGAAGATTGAATGTAAATCTAACACATACTATATTTACTTCTTTTTTCTGTTTTTTTCTATCCCATCGTTTTTCCTTTTTGTTATGATTTTTCTCTCCCCCATGATCTATAAAGTAATATGTATTTTAAAAATTAATAAATAATTTTTTAAATCTATTTATTGTTCAAAGCCTTTCACAACATAGCCCCCATATGATTCTAGTTTTCTTACATGTTACACTGCCCTACACACATATGCTATTTATACACTTAAACATATATATATATACACACAAATACAATTTATTTTATTTTTTGTTTAATTTTTTTTTTAATTTTGAGTTCAAATTCTCTTCTTCCCTTCTCCTATCCACAGATAATACAAACAATATGATATCAATTAAACATGACACACATACTCTTCAATTCAGTGACCATGTTCTCCTTGCTTTTCCTTGAACAAGACCGTTCATCTTCCAACTTTGCCTTTTCACTGAATGTCCCCCATGCCTGGAATATTCTCTCTTTTCATCTCAGTTCCCTGGTTTCCTTTAAGATTCAGATAAAATTTAACTTTCTACATGAAGCCTTTCTGACAACCCATTTTTTTTTTTGCTAATGCCTTCCCTACAATTTATCCTGCAAAAAATATTTTATTTGTACATAATTGTTTGGGTGTCATTTCCAACATTAGGATATGAGGTTTTTGAAAGCAAAAACTATTTTTGTTTTAATGCTTATCCTTGGCATGGAACCTGAGGGAGGAAAAGAAAATATGGGAGAGAGACAAATTTACTATGCACCTACTACAAACTTTTGCTAAGTCCTTTACAAATATTACATATAAATAATTATAATTGTATAAGAGTAGTAAACTCCATAAAGATATTGATATTCTGACATCTGATCAGGGAGAATTCACCTAGCATCATGTACTCCACATAATAACCATTCAATAAATGTCTGAATGAATGAAATAAAATTTGAGCCTTTTTACTAGTCATATGTTGTGCCTTCTAGAATTCTGCAAGTAATACATGAAAATTTATTTGAGAACCTAAGAGCCATTAACTTTGGATGCCAGCATCAATTAAACTGGTAATGCTCATAACTGCAGAACCTCCAACCTAAGCACTAAAGTGATATGAGACTTGGTTTTGCTTAATTCCAAGCCTGGAAATATTGATTTTGAGGTTCGTGAGTTATGTTTTCACTGTGAAATCTAAAGTTGGGCTTTCAGCATAGAACAAATTAAGACATTAATAGTAAAAAATAGATTTTTAATGGTTTAGAAAAATAAAAAGACATTTCTTTTACAGTATAATTAATATGTTTAAAGTTATTTCAGGGAAATGGAACTATGCCTTTTCTGCATTACTGTGTAGAATGCTTATTTTTAAGTACATGCAAATTATTTTGAAAGTGAGATATTTAAATTGTAATGGATTATACACACATACATGTATACATACATATAACAGGCAATTTAAGACTAGTCCTAAGACAAATTATGAAGACTCCTCAAACCTTTAGTTTCATAGACACAGCAGAGACAGACATTGGGAAAGATAGAAAGAAGGAAAGAGGAAAGAGAGGGAAGGGAAGGTTGGACTAGAATCTTAGTGGTGTCAAATTGAAATAAAAATGAATCCCTGCATTACTTTGAAAAGGCACATGTTAAGATAACCTGTGTTGTATTACAGTTTTATGCTTCTTGTTAAACATTTTCAAATTATTTTAATTTAATTCAGGCTGCACTAGGGAGTTTTGTGGACTATCTGATGGTTGAGAGTTTGACAAATTTAGACAAGATGATCCCTAGGATCCCTTCTAGTTCTTTAACCTATGAACCTATTTAACTGAAAAACTAAAAACAGAACAAGGCAATGAAACAAGAAACAAGGCACAATATAATGAGCAGTCCTATATATATGAAATTTCTGATAACATTTTCTTATAGCATGTTTAAATGCTATATCAAATGTATGCACTATAATTACAATTGACTTGGACCTACTGTAGTTTGTAAAAATAAGTGAAATACCCTAATTTTACTTAGAATTCCCAAAAACAGAGGAAGAGAAACCAAAAAACCCCATAGTATTCTCTAATCACTTCAAAAAACAGAGGTTTTAAATTCTATTCAAAGAGTTTTCCTTGAGAACTAATATACACACATATATATATATACAGATATATTACTTAAGGGAAAATACATGTGTGTATGTTTATATATATATGTGTATACATATATAATATATTTGTACATACATATATGTGTGTGTGTATTTTACATTTTTATACAAGGACATATTAAATTACAGGAATGACTAGTTTCTTTACCAGATATGTTCCTCACATAATGAAAGCTGGTGTGTGTGTGTGTGTGTGTGTGTGCATACACATGTGTATATGCAGTACATATATACATGGGTATGATGTACATTATATAGATACATGTATATGTGTATACACATATATACCTACCAGCCTTGATTATATGCACATCATGCCTGATGACAAAACTGATCCAAATACTACAGATGATATATCTAATAGTATATACACTACATGTAAATATATAGATAAAAGTTTTGTGTATTTGTGTATAGTATGTAAAAGGTACTAGGAAAATGGAAGAATAGGGAATG
This sequence comes from Antechinus flavipes, assembly GCF_016432865.1. Classification (NCBI taxonomy): domain Eukaryota; kingdom Metazoa; phylum Chordata; class Mammalia; order Dasyuromorphia; family Dasyuridae; genus Antechinus; species Antechinus flavipes. Next base: position 356,098,480 of record NC_067401.1, read on the forward strand.
ACTCAAAAGTTTTAAAACTTTGCAATTGGAGAGAATAATGGAAGACTTATTTTTAAAGGGAATTTAGGTAGAATAGATGGCTTAAGCAGAAGATGAAAAGGTCAAATTTTAGACCAATTGAAGTTCAAATGCCTACAAGGCATACAGGGGCAAATTTAGACTTTATTATTACTTTTTCATTTCTAAAGGTAACTAGATGGTGAAATGAATACTCCAGGGAGAAAGATTGAGTTCAAGTCTGATCCTAGACACTTACTAGCTGTGTGACCCTGTGCATTTTACTTGCCTCAGTTTCCTCATATGTAAAATGAGGTAAAGAAGGAAATAAGAAACCACTTCAATATCTTTGCAAAGAAAACCTCAAATGATGGCACAGAGTCAGATGCAATTGAAAAACAACTGAACAACAACAATTATAATCCTTGAGTCTTATGTTTTTATTGGAGTAATTAAAATAAATTTTCATAAATTTATTTCACAATGAAACCTAGTATGCTATGAGGGGAATTTGTTGCTAATTTTTTTATTAAGTCCTAAGCCATGAATAACCCAAGCATGAGAGAATTGAAAAGACAAATAAATACTATAACTCAACCCTGAAATTAAAGGGGGAAATGAAAGAAAAATGAGTAAAGATATTTCTATGAATGTTATTGCCCCATAGGCAAACATCTTTGATGACAATTTGTACTTGATTGATGATAGGAAAAAATTGGATCAAAGAGGATGATTATCATCATCATTATTTTTAATTTTTGTTACTGTTATCACCATGGTTATTATTTAAGAAGATAAAGAAAAGTATTAGAGAATATGAGAGGAAAGCAACAAGATAATTAGAGGCATCATGGGGAAAAAGATTGATTGACAATTACAAATTAAAGAATATCAATTCATAATTATAGAAAGGTAGAAGGGTTCCAGATAGTCTGGGAGCTGGTTTATTTCAGTATAGACAGAACACTGAGGATAGTAAAAGATTACCATTCAGAATATTGAGTGAAAAGAGGGAAAATTTAAGACAATATATTAGTCCAGTACTGGGATCAATGAAATGGTTTTCAACCTGATTTCACCACTAACCTATATGATTTTGGATGTTACCTAAACTCTCAGTTTCAGTTTTCTTATATATAAAAAGGAATCAATTTATAGAACAATTGTGAAGATACATTATAATGTGCAGCAAAAATAGCACTGCTTTCAGGTTTTTTTCTTCATTAAGTACAAATCATAATAGAGGTTGCCTTTCATAGGAGTATAGGTTTAGAATTGGATAGGACCTTATAGCTCACATCATATAGCTATATCCATCATATAGAGAGTATAGCTCTAATCACATAATGTGATTAGAGAATACTATGGGGTTTTTTGGTTTCTCTTCCTCTGTAAAATCCAGCCCTCATTTTACAGATGATCAAATTGAAATCTAAAAAAAGGGAAAAATAACTCTTTGAAGTTCTCTAAAATACTAAGTTATGGAGACATTGCCATGTAATAAAAAGAGTTCTAAATTTAAAGTCAGGGGGCCCAGCTTCAGATTTTAGCTCTGCCACTTATCTTTTAATTTCTTTAGAATTGAGTTTCCTCTATTCTATTTTTCTCCTTTCTCCATTTCCCTCTTCCTTTTTTTCTCTCTCCTCTTCCTCCATTTTATTATTTTATTTTTCTCCTCCCTCCTTCTCTCTCTCCCCCCATCTTCATCATTCTATTTGTTTAATCCCTTCAGTTATCTATAATCTCACAAAACTAAATATATAAATCAACTCAAAATTAATGCCTATCCCCATATGACAAGTTAACAGATATTAAAGGTAGACAACAAATCAAATAAAAATATATTAAGAAAGTGTGGCCAACATATTATTATGGGCAATTATTTTCTAATCATCTCTATATATTTCTAGTACTAACATCATCAAACAATCTCTGGTGCATCTTTTTAAAAATCATCTTTAAATATTTGTATGCATCAACATAAGATGATTAATACACCAAAAATGTAGTTTTGAGTCTCCCAAAAACATGGGTCTGCCTATATTTAAAGATGTGGGATAATCTGTTTTCTTTCAGGACACCTTGTATGAAATGGATATTAATCATTTGCAAAACATAAATTGCTCTGTGAACCATACCACATAATTTCTGACTCCTAGCTGTCCTGAGAATTAAAACCTATTGAAATTGAAATATGGAATTTATCCATCATATAGCAAAGACACAAATGCAATCACAATATTAATTTGCCAGTTCATAAATTTATTTACGTGACACAACTCATAACCTCAACACTCATTTCATTTTCTCACAGATCAACTTTTACCACTTATGACATCTTTTTATAAAATTAAACTGAACAAACTCTAGGAAAACATTTAAATGTAAAAACACTATAGAAAACAGACCCCGGGGAAGAAAAATGCAAATGTAAAGATTTAAAATAAATATTTACATATAAAGAGTCAAATGTATTTGAGGTTTAATTTCCTCTCTATTTTCAGGATTTAAACAATGTGTTCATGAGTTTGGAGGGCACAAATGATGCCCACAGCCCAATGAAAGTGAAGAGCACTACAATTCAGCTGCTTTTTAATAGAGAGAAAGAATATATCTGGATATAGGCAAACAAAACTCAAACTTTTAGCCACACTATGGCTTATCTCAATCATTACTTGAGATCCCAAGACTACCCTCTCTTCTTTTCTGTGTGACTAGGGATCATCATTGATTAGAAGGTGGAAGAGACCTCAGAAATCATCAAGTCTTGGTCTATCCTCCTTATTTTATAGATAAAGAAACTGAAACTCAGAAAGGATAAGTGATTTATCTAGAATCACAGATATAATAAAGGTCAAAGTTGGAATTGGTTTTACTTAGTATAATTCAAAGAACTCTGACTGGGCTTGGTGTAAGAAGACCTAATTGTTAATCTAAGTTTTAAACATTTTGTCTTATGACCATGGACATATCACTTTCTGACATCTGTAAAATAGTGTTGATATTTGTCCTGGCAATCTCATGGAACTGTTATGAAGAAAGTGCTGCGATGTAAATTATTTCCATTACTCAACATAGCAGCTACTACTGCTAAATAAAATAAACATCCTTTAGGAATAAATGGGGACACAGATTTCCTGCCAGGCAGGGAGTAAACCAATGCCTATGTATAATTATTCCCAGGAGCACTAGGGAAACCTGAAGTATACTCCATCTGTTGACTGATAACCAAAATTTTGCTACTGGCATTTCATTCCTTTATGTTTTTGATCATTGTTAAAATGCAAATACCCCTCAGAGATTTGTGCCACACTTTCATTTTTTTTAATGTGAAGGAAAGATGAAAGAACAGGTTTTGAAAGCAGTGAGAGGAGGAAGATCATAAAGGTATTAAATGGTGGTCATGGTACATGGTGAGAAAGTGACAAGAGATAAATTAAAGGCTTGAGAGTTGGGACAAATTTCACCTACTATATAGCTCTGCTTTCTATTTTTCATGATGAATGAGAAAATGGGTTATTATTATTATTATTATTATTATTATACTCCCTATCCCCTCTAGTATGAAATACAAAAATCCTCAGTTTAGTATTCAAATTCCTTTGTAATTCAGTCCTACCTTACTTTTCCAGTCTATTTAAACCTTTCTTCTTTGTCCTCCCCATCACAATACTTAGGCTATTTGACTCCATGACACTGGCCTTGACTATTCCACAAACAAGACATTTCAATGGCTCTGAGCATTTGTCATGGTTGCCCCCTATTTCTGAAATGTCCTCTTTTCTTATCTCTACTTCCTAGTTTCCTCGCTTTTCTCAGATAATCGCATTCTACAGAAACCTTTTCCCAATTCCTTTTAAATCTAACGTCTTCTATATGAATGTTATAGAATATTATTGTTCTATAAGAAACAATTAGCAGGATGATTTCAAAAAGGCCTGGAGAGTTTTACATGAACTGATGCTAAGTGAAGTGAGTAGAACCAAGACATTTATACACAGAAACAACAAGATTATGTGATGATCAACTGTGATGGTTTTTTCAACAATGAAGTGATTCAGGCCAATTCCAATAGACTTGTGATGGAAAGAAAACTGTCAGAACTGAATGTGGATTACAACATATTTTTCTCACCTTTTTGTTGTTGTTTACTTGCTTTTTGTTTTTTTCTCATTTTTTCCACTTTTGATCTGATTTTTCTTGTGCAGCATGATAAATGTAGAAATATGTATTGAAGAACTGTATATATTTAACATATATATAGTTACTTGTATCTAGGGAAGAAATAGGGAAAAGAAAGGAGAAAAATCTGGAACCCAAGATTTTGCAAGAGTGAATGTTGAAAACTATCTGCATATATTTTGAAAATAAATCTAATGCCTTCCCTATTCTGATTATATTATTCCCATTTATCCCATATGTAACTTTGTAAGTATATACATCCATATAAATCTCTCTGTATATATCTATGTATATACATATGTGTGTATGAATAACACACATATATAGATATCTATCTACATATCTCTATCTGTATCCTATCCATATATGACATGACTCAGGGAGTATTGATGTAACCAGTTCAATGTAGAACTGTATACTATACAACTACAATGTAGAATAATATAGAACTAATTTCAACTCAATTCAGTAAACATTTCTTAAGTATCCAGAGTGTAGCTAAGATATAAAGAAAGAGTGGATATAATCTTACAATCTAAAGTAGGGGTTAGAAAGGCAGAAGCCCAGTACCTATGCTATAAATGTAGAATTTGAAGATTATGTAGTCTAAGGAATTTTAATAAGGAAGTCCTTTGGAGAAGGTATATAGTCATTTGTTTTTTGTCTCTCCTATTAAATTGTGAGGTCTTCCAAGGCAGAGACTATAGTTTGTCTTTCTCTGTATCCCAGCACTTAACAATCCCTGATACTTGATAATTGATCTTAACTGACAATGCCCTTCAAACAATCTGCAAATTTGACAGTCACACTTAATACAGAAAATGGGAAAACCAACTCACTTTTCACATTGGGGCCTGAGCCACATGTATAAAACTAGTCACAATTCTTCTTTGCTCAAAAATCTTCATAGACTCCTCGTTTTTTATTGAATTAAGTATAAATTTCTGATGCTCACATTCACAAAATGATTTTAATTTCCCATTTATAGCTTTTACGTGTACTCCACTTTCATCTAGTCTACATTTTCTTTGTTCATACACTATTCTCTCTTGCCTTAATGTCTCTTGTCAAATCTCATTCCTGGAAAAGAGTAATGCTCAAAGTCTACTAGGCTTGTCTCTTTACATTCTTCCCTTCAGGAATCTAGGCAAACAGAGACCATACTCTCCAAAGGATTTTCCTCTTTATTCATGTCAGGAAACTGAATGGGGCTCCTCTGTTTTAGAATTTTTATTCATAGTTTTCTATTTTTGTAGCATAATTACTGGGGTCTTGTCTTTCTGTCCTGAACTTTAGATTGGAAAATTATGTCATTTCTATCTTTACATCCTACCAGCACACCAAATACTTAAGAAATGTTTAATAAATCAAATTGAGATTAGTTCCATAATTTTATATTGAATTGGTTGCATTAATATTACCAAAATCATATTATGTTTATCACAGAAGCAAGACTCTAAGAACCGGTCAGAAACTAAGAATTCAAGTACTTTCTTTGTTCTTTTTTGTTTTTGAAATCAGCTAATTGGGCCAATAAACAGAACCATCTGTAAAATATTTTGCAAATTTAAAGTGATATATAAATGGTAGCTATTATCATCTTTATGGGTGATGAGATTGAGGTTCAGCAATTTGTGCCAAATTTTGAGATTGATGTAGGCACACCAAATGTTGGGTTACATGTGAAGAATTTGCGATGTCCTTTTTTCTTGCCCAAAAGGTAGGTTTATTTATTAGAAGAGATTACAGGCAAAATGAAGATACATAATAGACATAGACATAATAGAGTGGTAAAGATGTTTTGGGAAAACATATAGTTAGCAAGGAAATTGGTTTTAACTATTAATAATGAAAAGACTAGTTCCCCAGCAGAACTCACAATTAACCAGAAGAGAGGGTATATACTTCTTGAGGGGAGAGTATGCCATTGACTGTCAGTCTAAATCCATAGATGAGTTTGGCACCCTACAAGAGATAGTTAGCGATAAAAAGGAAAAAAGACACCATGAGGCATAAGGGAAGGGATGATGGGAAGAAAAATCATAAGGCAGAAGACCACAGTGGACTAACCCAGAAAGGATTCAGCAAAGATAGCTTGGCTCATGGACAGATTCTTCTTCTTCTTCTTCTTCTTTTTAATGTGTCATACTCCAAAACAATTTAATGTTTTTAAAGTAAATTAGTATATATGAGTTTAACATAACATACAAAAATATGAACAAAGACATACAGATTGATCTGATTCTCATTTTCCTAATCTTTTTTTTTATAGCTTTTTATTGACAGAACATATGCATAGGTAATTTTTCAACACTGACCTTTGCAAACACTTCTATTCCAACTTTTTCATGGACAGATTCTTAAAGGAAATTTAACCTCAGATCTTCGGCATTCTAACTGATAAGGTAGCGTTACCCAAAACCTCCACAAAGGTGGGACTGTAAGGCTGAACTGATCCCCATCAGTGCCCTTCCTTGCTTGCCTCAGGAAGTAAGGCTTTTTCTGCCCCACTCAGTTAGCTAGGACCTCAACTTAAGCATTTAATAAATCCTTGTTTGGATTACAGAACTTTGTTACCAGATAGCTCTTCCCTCTATCTTTCCCTACAGAGTGAGTACCCTTTTATAGTCACTTAGCCTCAGTTTCTTCATCTGTAAGTTTCTTTGATGTAACATGGGAAATGTCCTCTTCTCAGGACTTTGGCATTTCAATAGTATGGCCTACACTAATCTGGTAATCATGTCGAAATTCTGGTACCCTAGGTTTTGAGGAAAAGAAACTTAAACTGTGCATGGGAAACCAGGCTAATCTTGAAGATTATTAGATATCCCAACTTTTATCGTCCTCCCTTCCTCCCTACCATATACTTACTTCATATTTATTCTGTTATGATTCTCCATTACCTTATACTTATTTTACATTTATTCTGTTATGATTCTCCATTATATCTATAATAATATATAATAGAAGAAGGAAATTAGCTCTGGAGGGAATTTTAAATTGTAGAGTATAATTTAGTCTAAAATCGGGCTCTCCCCATTAATGGGCACTCAATGAAAAGATTCCTTCACTAATGGATACCCTTAATTTTAGAATGAATTAGAGGAAAAAATGATCATTTTCTCTCTTTTGTTTAGACTATAATCATAGATTATAATTTCTGATAGAATTCCTTCAAAAATCAGAACAGGGTTTTTGAGATAATTTTTGGTTGTTTGAATACTAAAGTACCAATATCTGTTGGATTACTAAATTCTTCACAGATATTTAGACTGTTATGTGAAGTATGTGTTCCATATCTCTAAAATACTAAGTTTACCAGTTCAGTGTATGTTCATTCATAAAGTCCATTTTTTCTTTTTCTTTTCTTTCTGTTCTTATGAGATCTATTTTGATTGCCTTATTTGTGATGAGTACAGGCAGTTTAGCAGAGATACTTTTGAACTATGAGCCTATTGAATAAACATTACCCTCTGACTTAGTAAACCTGTATAATGAAGTCCAAGTGTTTAATCTCATTTTGGAAGCCCCTTACATCTCTTTAGGGTGTTCTGAGTTTGTTTTCATTTAATTTAACTTGTTTATCCTAATGAACAATGCATTATAAATTCTATTTAAATACTCTGAGCATTGGTAAAGATCCCTTGGGAGAATTTTTAGGTGCCTTACCACAGAATGACCTAGAGAAAATTTGTAGAGGCATGCCTAGGTTAAAGACAATCCTAGAAAAAAAAAGATTTGTATGTTCTGTGTGGGAAGAAAATACCTAATATTTCATCCAGATCCTTAGTTACTAGCCTTAGGAGCTAGAAGAAGCATAGAAGCATTCTTACCTAAGATAGAGGGTAATTTCCAATCAACTGAAAAACCTGGTCCCTGTGGGCAAAACCCTACATATTCAGTAAACTATATGGATCACACTTTTTTTTTTTTTTCCTGAGGGTGGTAAGCCTGACTTTTGGTTCCTTATTCTTCTCTTCACTGTCTTTGAAAAATCACTTTGCTAATTTTATGAGGCAATAAACTACGAGAAAATTTCATAAAAATTTATGATTTGTATGAATTTCAACAATTTTTGGTCACATTTGACTCTTCATGATTCTTTTTAAGGGTTTTCTTGGCAAAGTTACTGGAGTGGTTTGTCATTTCTTTCTCCAGATCTTTTAACTCATGTGATACTAAAGCAAACAGGATTAACTGACTTATCCAGAGTCAATAGCTATCAAGTATCTGAGACTAGATTTGAACCGGGAAGATGAGACTTCCTGACTCCAGGTTTGGCACTCTGCCATTTATAAAGCACCTACAGTGTGCAAACTACTCCATTATTTTTTTCCAAGTCACAGAGTCAAACATAATTAAAAGGATCCTTGTAGTTTTAAACTCTGGGAATATAAACAAAACCCTCTTTCCACATAATATCCTTTTAAATAACTGGAGACACCTCTAAAACTTTCCTAATCCACCTCCAAGTTTTCTCACCTCTAAGCCAAAGATCCCAAATTTATTCATCTAGATCTCATATGACATGATTGTGAAACTCTTAACTATGCTAAGTGCTTTGTAGTTATTTTCTCATTTGATCCTGGGAGGTAGTTGCTATTAATATCCCCATTGTACAAATGAAGAAACTGAGGCAAACAACATTAAATGATTTGCACAGGTAAACACAGCTTGTTAATACTGAAGTGGGATTTGAACTGAGGTCTAGCTGATTTGGTCTAATGCATTAACTAGCTGCCTCTGTTAAGCCTTAACTGCTTCTTAAAATGTATCAAAGGGTATTTAACAATATGGAAGTATGTTAAGTTATGAATTTGTTTATGAAAACTGCTATATAGGTTTTCCTAAAGATTCTTGAATATATGACAAGAATGCATTAAAAAAAAGGATCATGCTCAACTCTCCAAGTCACTAGAAAGCTATCCAGGCTTTAGTATAAAGCAATTTAGTAAAAAGCTTTTTTTTAAAAAAGTATAGGCTAACCTGTAGAGGACGTATGGAGGTTGTACCACATCTTTCAACACTAATCTATAAAACTAAAAAGATGACCTATTCTCTGATACTTCTATCAGTTGAGAATACTTCTCTAAATTATAGCATTGATTAAAGGTAATCTTTAACTGTAAACCATTTCTAGATACATCTGAGCCAATCAAGCTACTAAAAGTAAAAAGTAAACATGAATTGAATGAAAGCATATGATGACACAAAGGGAATGTCATCATGGTTGAAGAGAATCATCTTATATGCAGCTTGTACAAAATAGCAAGCCAGCATTCTAATAATTGACAAGTTTTGTGATGGGGTGTTGGGAGTTCAAATGTTGGAGTTCTTGTTCTTCTCAATACACAGCCTCCGAATGTCTCCAAATCCAAGGGTTTTGTCCTTTAGCCTCTGCCTCTGCTTTCTTCAGTCTCCAACCAGCACAGAGATGGAATGAATCTCTTGTCTCCATTTGGGGCTCGGCTAGCTTTCTGGTGAGTCTTTCAGACCAGCTTGGTCTCAGTGGGGGAAGTGCAGGAGCCCAGCCACCAACTACAGTGGTGTGAGATGAAGATGAATCTGGTTGTCCACTGAACTCTCCACTCATAGCTTTATCCTCTGAAAACTCTTCATCTGCCACCAGCCAGCCAAGTGGAATATATTCTGCCTTGCCTCGGAGAGAGGGCTTCTGGCGTAACTCCGCTGAAATCTGTCAAAGTGCTCTCTGTCTGCACCAGAGTCGCTCCTCTCCAGTCCAGCTGAACTCTCCTCTGCAACCAGCCAGCCAAGTGGAAAATGTATTCTGGAATAGCTCTCTCTCCTCATTGGCCTTATATGTGAATCTTCTGAGAGAATGGGATTATGGGTTTTCTCCCATAGTGCTCTCTGGCCCAAAGAGCTTTAAGGGAGGTGTGAACACAAAGGTGTAAACACAAGCACTGTACTAATTAGTTCTACTTAGTACCTTGTTTCAGGTTCTGGCCAAAATCTTCTTGTAAGATTAGATCAACTCTAATTAGTTAGCAGTTTGTAAGGATTCCAACAATGGGCCAGCTCAAGTCAGGGCCAGAGGGAATTTCTTGGGCCAGCAGGAAAACTGTGCTATCCCCTTATCCATTGAACACAGGAAGACTTTATAAACTTCAAAAAGTTAGAAAATTAAGGTTATCAGAATTTTTAAAACTACAATGGCTAATGTCAATGTATATATTCATTAGATGCAGAGAACAAACTAGACATATGGTGTAAAAATAAATTCAGGGTTCTAGAAAGGGGCCTGGTTTTGGAACCTAGCATAAAGGTTCCATATCTAAGCAAAATTTCATTAGGACTCTGGAAAGGTAGTCCAAACCATGAGAAATGACTGAAATTTTTTTGGCACTACATTCCTTCTCTAAATTTGAGTTCACTTTCCCTGGAGACTCTACATGTGCTTTTCACAGAATATGTTCCAGATTCTTTAGGGATTGATTTTAGGCCAAATAATTCATTTAAATTTAGGCCAAATCATATTATCAAATGGTCTTTTTGAAAATCCTATTTTACAACATCAGTCAATATTCCTTTTATCAAATTAATTATATCTAGATATTTGATAATCAATGGGGACCTCCATTGTATGGAAGCTTCTGATTGGAAAAGTTGCCAGCTAACCTCTAGAGCCTCAACCTGCCAATTTGAATAGGAGCTGGGGAAAGTGGATAAAGAGTAAATCCAATACATATATATCATATCTCTATATCAAATGTCCTTTGATAAACTCAACTTCTTAATAATAGGGATAGCTTTCATTGAGTCTTTTTATCTACACACAGGATGTACAGTGCCTGATATATTTGAATTTTCAGTTATTAGAAGGCAGTAGTAATAATTTACAATCGTATGTTTCTTATGCATACATTATCCCAATTAGAAACTTATAATTAATTCTGGCAAGTAAATAGGTTAAGAATCCTACTCATATTTACAGATGAGGAAACAAACTCTAAGAGGGTTTAATGCTTAACATAACTATCAAATGGTAGAATTGAAATTCAAATCCATTTCTTCTTGTTATTTGAGTGGAAAGGCAATCTGAGTTAGGTGACTTACTCAGAATCACATAGCTACTAAGTTTTTGAGGCCTGATTTGAATATAGGTTCTCCACACTACATCACTTACCTACCTCAATTCAAACCCAGTTCTAATGAATTCAAGTTTAAGTCTCTTCCTACTGTGACAGGCTGCCTCTAGATCTTAGAAATTTCAGCATAATGACCTTTCATTGCCATTATCATCAGAAATCCATGCTGCTTACTTTGAAGACAAAATTATCTTCCAAGAAGGTCATTCTCCTCCTCATTCCTATCACTCATCACCCAGCAAATAGTTTCTTTCCTTCTATATAACTTTGCTTTTCTGAAGTCAGGCTCATCGAGAAGGTCGTTTGAGAAGTGTAATAAATGCCCGAGGACTAAATTTCCATGGCCTTTTCTGAGAACTTTATCTTTTGTAATAACTGTCTCTTTTTTCTAACACTCTGGGAAATCAAGATTATTTGCCCTTTCCCCCCCGGAAAGAACAATGATGTCAGAATTTTTCCAACAGAGGAAAACATTACCTATATTTTTAGAGTTTTCTAACTGGAGGTCAAATTGTAAATTAATCTTAACACTCCAGAGATTATTGTCATAGTTGTTGAAGTAGCTTTGGGGAGTTTTGGTGATTTTCTTTATCAAATGGTCATTAACTAATGGGGTTTCATCTTCCTTTGCAAGTTTATACACTTGAGGACTTCAGTGAGAAGTAAGTTTAAGAGATATGAAAGTCACAAACTGATGAGAACTTGCTTGTTCCTTTCACTACCAAAAGCTAGAATTGGTGATGAAACACAAAAAGTCTTGAGGACAGATATGAGCAGAATAGCATCATGTTTGTCATGGGCAGAATGTAAGACCTAAAACAATGAAGATCTGAGTTTAAGCTCTACATCTATCATTTACTGTCTGGCCAAATCATTTTAAGCTCTCTTACCTTTAATTTCTTCATCTGTAAAATGGAACTAATGCCAATAATAATGATGATAACAATAACAATTAGATATAGAACTTTGAAAACTACTTTACATCCATTATTTTGATCATTAAAATGACCTTGTAAGGGAGGTGCTATTATTATCCTCATTTTTACAGATGATGAAACGGACTGGAAGAGATTATATGACTTGCCCAAAATGACACAGCTAGCATCTGAAGCAGGATTTGAATTCAGATCTTCTTAACTAAAACGCCAGTAATTTCTCTCTAAGATACCATGTTGCCAATTAGCTGTCTATGTAATAGTGCCTAATTTAAAATGTTGTTATAAGGACAGTGCATAATAAAATTTTTTTAGTATCATATAAAAGATGCATATAATATCCTTTGGACATTTAAAGAGTTGTGTGAACATTAGAAAAAATATGATGCTCTCATCTTTGGTATTCTTTATTTCTAAACCTGGTAAAAAGAGCAAAAGCCTGGAGTAATGAATAATAAAAATTGTTATAAAATGTACACAATGAACTGTATGTGTATATATGTGTGTGTATATATATATATATATATATATACACACACATTAATACATAAGCGAATATGTATTTGTACAAATATATGTATATATGCTTAAATGATAGATAAAATTGTGTACATTAAACTTAAAATCTATCATATACACTTTTTTTATTTTCAGAAATCCAATTTATTAATCATTTACAAATATATTCATACATCTCTTTACTTTTTCAAAATACTTCCATTTGGAACAGTAACACTATTGCTAGATTCCATGGCCAAAGGAGGGGTGTAAAATATCCTCATCTCTGACCCCACAGATGTTTACTCCACCTGCAGCTCCTGACTGCCAAATAAAAAGTTTAGCTAATTAAAGCCCTGCAAAGTTGCATCCAATTTTTGCTCATCCAATAGGATTATTTCCTTTAATTTGGTCAGCAAAAGGAATTCAGACTTCATAAAGGGATCATGGATTGTTAATACATTAACACTTCATTACCTCTGTTATTGACTCTTTGCTTTCTGTGACTATATCAACTATGGAGGAGTAACAAAGAAATTATCTCTTACTATCCTTCTTAAAAAGGAATTATCCTACATTTCACTTTTCATTTAACACTTGGACTTGGACAACAAGGGTCATAGGATTATAGCTGTAAGTAACCTAAGAAATCAACTTGATCTAAATTTTATGAATAAGGAAACTGAATCCATTAAAGATAACATGCCTAAAATCACACAAATAAATCATTGAAACCAGATTTTCTGATTTGAAATTCAATGCTCCTATCATTGTCTAAAAATTTCAAAACTTTTTTTTTTCATTTCAGCCAATCATTCAAATATTATGCCTGTGGGATACAAGATAATTGGTATGTCTGAACTGATCAGATCTTTATGTAAACACAGTCGTCTACTCAAAATGACATAAATCTTCCAAAACCATCAAAGTTTGCACACCTATTCCTTCAAGACTCATCTTTTGGTTCTAGATTAACGTGAGACCCACATCCAAATTCTTGAAAATAGTGAGATCACTGATGCTAAGTGAAATGAGCAGAACCAGATCATTATACACTTCGACAATGATATTGTATGAGGATGTATTCTGATGAAAGTGGATTTCTTTGACAAAGAGACCTAACCGAGTTTCAATTGATAAATGATGGACGGAAGCAGCTACACCCAAATAAAGAACACTGGGAAACAAATGTGAACTACTTGCATTTTTGTTTTTCTTCCCAGGCTATTTTTACCTTCTGAATCCAATTCTCCCTGTGCAAGAAGAGAACTGTTCAGTTCTGCAAACATATATTGTATCTAGGATATACTGCAACATATCTAACATATATAGGACTGCTTGCCATCTAGGGGAGGGGGTGGAGGGAGGCAGGGGAAAAATCGGAACAGAAGCAAGTGCAAGGGATAATGTTGTAAAAAAAATTACCCTGGCATGGATTCTGTCAATATAAAGTTATTATAAAATAAAATAAAATATAATGAAAAAAAGAAAAGAAAATAGTGAGATCAGAAAGAGATGCTAGCAAAGCAATAAAATGAAGTGGAAAGTGTATGGATCTGAGTCAAGAGTCAGTGGTTCAAATATAATTCTGAGTCACTTTGCATAACTATCACAGAGATTTAGTTTTCTCCTTTCTATAACAGGGTTATCAATCCTTGTAGGACTTCGCTCCAAGTATTGTCTGGAGAAAAGCATATTATAAAAGCTGAAGTCCTATATAACTTAAAAGCTGTTGTAATTGTTGATATTATTATATAAGGTATATGTGTTGCCCATATAGGTTATAATGTGTCTGTGTGGATCTTTTTACAAGTAGTTTACAGGAAAGCATGAAGACATAGCTTTAGAATCTCCACTTACCTTTCCATAAGGGAGATTTTGATTCATAGGTGATGATCAGGATATTGAGGCCACGAGACAGCCATTCAGATTCCATCAACCAGCTTAGAATTATGTCAGTTTTCCTCAAAAACATTCTTAGTCTAGGGGAAATAAAAATTTAGGTTCAAGGATATTCACCTAAATGCTATCTCTTAATGGGTAAATAGTGGCAGAAGTTATGGTCAAGGCAGTCAGATGGCACAATGAATAGAGCACCAGCCCTGAATTCAAGAGGTCCCAAGTTCAAATTTGGCCTCAGCCATTTGACACTTATTACCTGTGTGAATCTGGGCAAGTTAAGTCGCTTAAACCCAATTGCTTTGCACAAAGGTTGATTCTCTCCCTATCAAATGCTAGCTACAGAAAGACTATTGCACATAGTTAATATTGAATAAACTCATTTATCTAACCAGGGGTTCTCAAACTATGGCTGGCAGGCCAGATACAGCAGCTGAGGATGTTTATCCCCCTCACCCAGGGCTATGAAGTTTATTTAAAGGCCCACAAAACAAAGTTTTTGTTTTTACTATAGTCCGGCCCTCCAACAGTCTGAGGGACAGTGAACTGGCCCCCTATTTAAAAAGTGTGAGGTCCTGATCTAAGCTGACATGAAATATAAATCAGAGAAATTATACAGGTAAAAACATACCAAAAAAATAGAACAAATGAGAATTCCACTATGATCAAGATATCTCAGCCAAATGCAGGAAGAGTATATACAAGATCTCACCTAAGGGGGAATTCCTGAGAGTATTTAAGGATGCAAGCAGGGAATAAGGACATGCTGAAGTCGCCACTATATTTTGATTTCTTCTGGGAGTCTTCTTTCTAACTCCAGGAACCTCTCTTCAAAAATATTCTTAACTATCGTATTTCCTTTCTCAAATCCAGAAACTAGAAGACTAGAACTATTCCTCTGCCCAGCTAACTCCATTTCTTCCCCTCATTTAAGCTTGAAACATTAAGTAACCATTCTCTCAATCAATGATGAAAGGCTTATGCAAACGCAAACCCTGATTGGTTATAATTTCATGACCAACATCATCTCATCAAGCTTTGATTAAATGCTTAGTATGTGCCAGGCACTCTGCCAACTACCAGGAACTCAAAGATAGGCAAAAAGAGTTCTTGCTTTCAAAAAGCTCATAATCTATTTGGGGAGACAAGTACAAAGAAAAGATATACAAGATAAACAAATTGGAGGTAATCTTAAAGGAAAGGTACAAGTATCAAAGGGGCCTTGTAACTTTTGAAATAAAAGTGGAAAAGGAACAAAAGGAGGGGGAAATAGTTTTCCTGGGAGTTAAAATGGGAAAAATAGCTCTTTAGTCTCATAATACCTTTTGTGAGTAGGAGAAAAAGCCTGTATGTAAAAGAGAAAGAGGCAAAAGAATAAAAATTTCTAAAACTCAAAGCCAGTAGTAGTAGTAGTAGAATTATGTGCTGGTGTGCTTCAGCCTACTGAAAAACTATCTTCCATGCTAATTGTTATCCAGCTAATCTGGCTGTGGTCTGAGGGCATCGACCTGAGAGATATTAGGATGTGAATAAAATGCCCAACAATTGTATAGAATGACCCACTAAGAGACCCTAAACAAAGGTTTGTCTTTTCAGGAAGGATTAATAAATCCTTCACCAGTTCAAAAAAAAAAAAAGAGGAGGAAGAAGAGGAATGCAAGTAGTAATGATGACTACTGATGATGAAGATGATGATGACAATAATGGCAATTATAATATGTTTACAAAGAGTTTTACACATATTACCTCACTTAGCCAGAAGAAAATAAATTGGATAATAAAGAGGAGCCAAATATCTAAAAAACAACATGTAAAAACATCTACATGGTTGTTCATTACACTTTTCATTATTTTTCTTTCAGACACAATGCTTCATTGATATGACAATACATAAATATCACTTTAATTTGTTCTTTTCTTCCTCTTTTCAAATAGCCTATCTAAAAGTGAAATGGCTCTTTCATTCTTTAAGAACATCACTGTTCCACTCTTGAATTAGAATGCTAGAAATTAAATATCACTGAAAAATCCATGCTGAAGATTCATAAAATTCAGGAAACCTTTGACTTTGGAAAGAAACAGTAATAAAATGGCATGAAGAGGGAGAAGTAAAAGAAATAAAGGGCAATGTCAATGCCAAAGTGTTTAATTGAAGAACATTTCTGTCAGGGGAGATATGTTCTGCAACAAGAATGAGCCATTGCTAGGATGCCTGGTAGTTATAAATGGAAAAGACTTATGAAATCATCAAGGCAATGAAGTAGCCTGAATTTCCTTTTGTTGGTTGGTTTTGATTCTCTCTAGGGAACATACTTAACAGAGAAACTACTATAATTCATTACAATCAATTGGCCTTTATTAAGAGCTAACAAGAATATTGTTTGCTTGCATTTTTGTTTTTTCTTCTCAGGTTATTTTTACCTTCTTTCTAAATCCAATCTTTCTTGTGCAGCAAGATAACTGTCTAAGTATGTGTACATATATTGTATTTAACATATACTTTAACATATTTAACATGTATGGGACTACCTGCCATCTAAGGGAGGAGGTGGAGGGAAGGAGGGGAAAAGTTGAAACAAGTTTTTGGAAGGGTCAATGTTGAAAAACTGCCCATATGTTTTGTATATTAAAAGGCTATAATACAAAAGAGCTAAAAGAATAAGGAATGTTGGTAAGAACAAACTAAAAATTTGGTCAATTCTCCAAATATAAACAATTTCTATTTTCAAAACCAAGATATAGGAAACAGACAGAGCTGGGAAGGAATAAAACCAGGAATACGATGTACCAATTCTAGCCATATTAAGCGGCCTAAATGGGCACTGATTAGGGCAGGCTTCTCAAGATAAAAATACAAGATGAATCATCAGATGCACAGCTGTACTGACTACTTTAGATACAATTAACATAGTTAATTTGTTGTTCTCTTCCCTCTTGGTTCAGTAGGTAAATGGAGTGAAAACAATTCCAACATTGTAGCTTCAGGTCAATTATTGGAACTTTACTAAATATTTTCTTATAGGGTTCATACTATAGAGCCCCATTATAAGGTTTTTCAGTGAAACAAGGTAAAGTCCAAAATTATCCTTGATAAAATGAAATTTGATGAACTAGTGAAAAATGGTAGGGTTTATTAACTCTAAAAATAAATGACCAAAGAGCTCACAGAGATTATAGACAAAAAGTCTTCTTTATTCCTTTGGAGGAAGAAACCTAGACATCTGTGTTAGGAACTGTTCTGAGAACTATTCTTGATAAGAAGACTCACTAGAAAAAGCTCAAGCCTTGATACATATAGTAGTGACTAGACAAAGAAACCTACAGTGAGCTGTATCTGTGGCAATAAGGAGTAACTGCAAATTGCAAATCATAGCTCCTCCATGTACTACCTTTATAGTCTTGTACAAATTATTTGTCTTTTCTGCATGTCATTTCATTCATCTGTAAAATGAAAGGAATAGACTAAATGATCTCTCAAATTTCTTCCAGTTTTAGTAATACAATCCTAAACATTAGGAAGATGAGTGACTTTTGTGACTTTCAATTTACTATTGAATATGTTAAATGCCTATTAACACCATATTGACAAAGCTCCATGGCAGGTTATTGTATGAATCCCATAATTCAGGAGAGAGAGTAGAACTCAATATATGAGTCTGAGAATCATCTACATGGAGTTGATCACTGAACCCTTAAGTACTGAGGAGGTGACCCAGAGAGAATACATAAAAATAGGATAGAGACTAGAGCAAAGTCTTAGTCTTGTTCCTCTATTAGGAAGTGGGGCATGGTTAATGGTAGAGATTTATGAACTGCAATACAAGGTCAAAGAAGTGAGAGAGTCATGTCAAAATACCCAGAGTGGAAAGAGTATCTAGGAAACACAGATCAACAGAATCACATCCAAAAGAAATGGTGAGGACTGAAAGAAGTACTTTGAATTTATCAATAATTTTGAAGAGAGAAGTTTCAATGTAGCAATGAAGTCAGAAGCAAAATTGCAAGGATTTGGGGGGAAAGGGAATGGACTCATTCAATACAGAAAGTATTTTATACTTAAATTCTATAATTATTGAATTGAAAGTTAGAAGGGGTCTTAGTAATTTTTTTACTTCAAACCAAAAAGGAACAAATTTTGATTATAACATATCAAATAAATATTATATTCTCCTAAAAAGCAAATCATTGAGAGTTCAGTGGATTAACAGACAGAGAACCAGCTTTGGAACCAGGATTACTTTTGTTCTTATTGGGTGGGGCTCTAAGCAAAGCACTTAACTTCTTAATGTTCTGTGCCAACTTGCATTAGTAGTTTCACTCTCCAAAGACCTTCCATACTAATGAAAAACAACAACAACAATAATATGGATCCATTCCATATCTTTAAATCAAACTATTATATATCTGCAAAGATAATCTTTACACATTCCCCCTCTGAGCATCCATACTTAGACCCAAAAATGAAGGTCAGATGATTCCACAACCCTACCTTAACCAATTGAGTAGAAGTAGGTAAATTGTGCTTTCAGCCCCACTCCTCAGAAGTTTCTTCCAGTTACTTCAAAGAGATTAGACAGAGATCCAGGATTCAGGATTTAGTCATGATTACAGAGGTAAGGAAAGCAACAGTAGCTGTGACCATAACCTCTCCATTTTTTCCCCTTCTCAAAGCAACCCTCCCTTAAGTACACAATAAGGGGGTGGGGGTCACAATTTCTCTTTAGATTTAATTGATAGCTTCCAACCCAAATATTTGCTTTCTCAAATACAAATCCACATTTCCTTGCTAGGAAATCAGCAAGAATTTCACCTAACCATTTCATAAATACTTTCTTCCTTCAACATTTGCCCTTTGCCCTTTTCCCAATTCTATAATTGCTGTGTTAATCTGGGTGATGCGATCACATTACACACTGCATGCAACACTTATGTTACATTAGCAAACCAATCTTGATTTTCACCCTTATTGACACCTCCAACATGATAACCTAAATAAAGAATAACTGAGAAGTAACAGAAAAAAATCAGTACAAAAGAAAAAAAGTTTTTCTTTGCTTTGATTTTTTTTTTAAATGTTGGCAGAGAAAAATAATGCACCCTTCTTGTTGAATCTTTTTTTTTCAATCAGCTCAAAGAGACTTATAGACACTGTCTCATTAATTTTTACAAATTCTTTTTATTGAAAAGACCAGGGAATTGTAGAAATACAAGCCTCTTTTATAAAAATGCAAAATTGTTATTTACCAAAATTCATTCTTTCCCCCTTGGATTTCTAGTCTACTAAACACCTCCCATTTATAATTATACCCGCTTTATTTTCACAATATGTTTCAAAAGCTACCAAAGCAAAATTATGAATATATACATTACTAGCTGACTTTCTTTATTTTTTCAGTTTCCAAATTTCTTCCATTTGCTCTTGGTAATATAATAGCAAAGACAGATTTATTGCGTGTTCAGTATACCTAACTCTTGGCTCTGTAAGTTATGTTCCTGTATTTTGGGTTCAATTCAAGTTAGCTAGCATTCATTAAAAAAAAAAAAAAAAAACTACTACTGTGCTTTGATAGTACTGATGTTTTGGGATAAAGAGGAAAAAAAATAGCTTTGCCATCATAGAGTTTACATTCTACTAGTTACCTTCCACTAGTGGAATCAATTAATGTTGAATTTGGTTGATAAATGGGAGGGAGAATAATATGGGGACATAGGATAACACTTTGAGGGAATGATCAGATCATGTGAATCTTTTATTTTAAATTTCAGGAAGGAAGAGATGGGATGTCTCAAAGCAGTAGGAGACAGGAAGAGATAAATTAAAGAGGGGATGATTGAGAATGAAATTTTCTAGAGAAGGTGGGAAGAAATGGGATCAATCACACATGAGAAGGATTAGCCTTCTCAAAGAGACAAAGAACTTATTTTCAGCGAAGGGCAATTGCAAGGATAGAAAATGTAAAAAAAAAAGTTTTGATATTAAAAGATATGATATGGGAGAATGGGGAACTTAAATCAAAAATTCAAAAATCATTCATTAATATAGAAGGGTGATTAAAGTCTTCTGTGGATAACAAAGAAGGATTGAAATAGCTTCTGTGGAGAATGGGAAATGAAAATAATTAGGGAAAGTTAAAAGGAATGCCTTGCAGTGAAGGCTCAGCTGATATTGGATAATGTAAATTTTTGAGATATCTAGCTAGCACAATTCTGAGATTTTTCACAGCTCTGGTTAGCATCTTGTGAGTAGTAAAAGAAAGCACATGGTGAGAATAATGCACAGGTGAGGTGTGACAAGAGATGATTTGTATTAAGACATGGGAATAAGAGAATTTGAGACAATAGTATAGAATTGAGTAGCTAAGTAAGTGATGGTTTCAATTTGGAGAGAGGAGAATGAAATGCAAGAAGAAACAGCCTCAGAAATGAGGGGTGGAGAGATTAGAGATCACTATGATATCAAAGAATAGGTTTAGCAGGACATAAGGAAAGTGAGAATGATAAGTCAAATAGGGAAATATTTGTTTTTAATGAGGAAAGTGGAACATTTCTGGATAATATCAGGTCATGTACTGTAAAATGGAGGAGTAGGTTATGGAAGTTGGGATGGTAATGAGTTTGATGAGTCCTTATACAAATATGACATTCTTTATTATAAAGATAGGAGTAATGGAAGATGCTGAGTCAAGTGCTGAATTCTTGGAGAAAGGATGATCTAGAAGATGGCATGCTACAACAGGATTAGAAGCATTTTAAGAACAGAAAAATTTGCTGAAGTAAATCAGTAAAGGAAAAGATTTGAAATGATAGCAGGAAACAAAGAGAATTCTTACTATCCCTCCAGAACAAATATGTGATGTGAGAGAAGGTACAGTGTTAGAGAGGACATCTGGGACTTCATTATATAGACTAATATATAGAAGAAGAAGTGAGAGAGAAATGGGTCCAGGACATAGCTATGGAATGATCATTTAGAGAACACAGTAGGAGAATAAGCAGTATTGCAGTGACGTGATATAAAGTTGATAATGACAGAGAAAAGAGAACAAAATTATTAGCAATAATTTCCCTATAATTAATTAATTAAAATAGAGATAGAGAAATAGGAGGAGTTAGAAGGATATAGATGGCATGATGAGGATGAAAATGATCATTTTTAAGTACTTGTGCCTTTTTAACAAATATTTCTGAGAAGTAGTTTTTACTCATCCTCAAATATATTTCCTTTTGTTTTCATTTTGGAATAAACTACATTTTTCTTGTCTTTTTCTTCAGTAATATCATTATTATATAAGCAAAGTACCTCAAAAGTCTAAGTTTTAATAACTTAAAATTGCATTAAGATTTATGGGATACATTGTATGCAGTAAGTTCCTATATATACTTTTGAGGATGAGGGAGAAGATTTCCTAAACATCCTTTGTTCCCATTCCTCTATTGCTCCTTTAATTAAAGGACTTTGATATTCATGTAACAGTCCATCAAATTCCCTACCTTCCCAATTCCTGAGCTTCTTTAAATCCTATGACCTACTTCTTTAGTTCACTTTTACAAATCAAGTTCAGGAACATCATCCCCATTCTAGAAATCGAATTTGAGAAATATTTAAGACCTGTAGACACAAAGACCAAAGCTACTGGTGAAATGTTGAACTAGTATATAAATAATACAATAACATATGCATCTAGCGTTATGTACATAAAAGAATGCTGAGTAAAGGGTGAATTATGAAGTTGCATATGAGATAATGTGCCTAACAACCAATCTGGCCAGAGTTTAATATGAGCCAAGAGAAATAATTCAGCTTAAGACAGTCTAATGAAAGGCTTTGTAAGCAGAGTTTAATATCTCTTATCTGTCACCAGGAATCTATTTCTGGGGACAGGAAGTGAACTCAGCAGGTAAATTTCAGTTGTGCATCTTCTAAGCAAAATCTGAGATATGTATTTTATACACTGTTTGCAAGCTGTAAAGCATCACAAGACCCAATCAAGAGCCTACCTGGTGATACCTGGTGAAGATTACATATTCACCACATACTTCTGGAAGCTTTCCCAGCCAGTTAACAGCCAGACATACACAAACACATACAAGGACAAAAAGGGAAACCAGTCAAGACCCATGGACTGCCAAGACTTTAATGTTAACCCTCAGCTTTGTACCTGAACTGTCACATATTGTTCTATGTAGGCCAGCAAAAGCCTGTTTAAAAATTAAAACAGAACTGTTCTTTAGAACTGATGCTAAATGTTTTTATTTTTACTCCACCTAGCATATGGGACCTCCTAAGGTTCACTTCTGGTTGCATGACAACAATTCTGTTCTTTCACTGTATATATTGTGCTAACACAAAGTGATACAGGCTCTTGTATTATCTCATAGTACATTTAGAAACCATTATAAGATTAGAAAAGTAGAAATGGTGGACAAAGTTGACAATTTTGGGGGATTAAGAGTTGGCATTGATGAGTAAAAGAAAGAAATATCTTAAATACAGATTCCATCATATTTCTTCAGGAATGTAAAATTTTACAAGTTATTTGAAAAAACCTCACATTTTATTACTGGGTTCAAGAGAACGTTAAGTTCAAAATAACTGGCCATAGCTATTGAACTAGATAACCAATTCTTTAATATGAAATGGTGCAGAATTCATGTCCCATGAGGGTTCATTTTTGCAGTTCCTATTCAAATGCACAAATTCGTTCTCCCTGATCATCCCCACATCACATATACATATAAATATTTAAATTCTAATTTCTGTACATTCTTTTCACTAGAGTTTTTACGAAGTAATTACTCAACTCTTCCCTCTTTATCTTTGATATATCTTTTTTATTGTCTAGTTTCTACAACAAGTTATTTTCATAATATTATCTTACAATAAAATTATAGAAGTTTAGATTTGAAAAAGAGTTAAAAGACCATCTAATCTAAGCCGCTTATTCTACAGAT
Source organism: Antechinus flavipes (assembly GCF_016432865.1). Classification (NCBI taxonomy): domain Eukaryota; kingdom Metazoa; phylum Chordata; class Mammalia; order Dasyuromorphia; family Dasyuridae; genus Antechinus; species Antechinus flavipes. The sequence continues at coordinate 356,122,052 of NC_067401.1, forward strand.
GAAGAAATTAAAGCTGAAAGAAGTTATTGGGTGTGCCCAAAGTTTAATATATATTGAAAAATGAGACAGAAGCTGAATCCATATTTACCACTATCATCTTTCTATCTTATTTCTCTTATTTTTAAGGATGCAAATTTCCCTCAACTATAATTTCATCAATAAGATTTCTCTCTTTTTTCCCCCCAAACATAATGTAATGTGTTAAGTTCCAATCCAAAGAACATACAGGAATTGTTCTCAGTAATTGATTAATCATAAGCATTTACTGTTTATCTTGTGCACAGACAAAACATTAATGTTAGTATTAATAAGTGAATATAGTTGAAAAGAAAGCGAAAGCAAAATGTCTGGCCCTAATGAATTTGCAATTCTATCATACTCCCAGACTAGAGGAAAGGCAAATAAAATTATAGTAGTGGGATTTGAAGTTTGGATTCAGGAGGAGGAGTTCATTCAAAGTCATTGACTTAATAAAATCAAAGCAAGGTTCTGTGCTGAGGAAAGGAAAAGTTGGTGTACCTTTAAAAGGGGTTTAAAAGTATCTAGTAGAGCAAAATTTAAATAGAACAAGCAAAAGCAAAGAACTTGTTGAAAGCAGACAATGCAAATTTGGGTTGTGACCAACCACCAGAATTGTATAACTTCTAGGTAGCATATAAATTGGAGAAAAGAAATTAAATGGAGAAGTGATCCAAGGTTGGGTCAGAAAAAAGTATGAACAGCAACAACACAATGAAGCAAGATATTCGAGACAGAAAGCCATGGTAAAGTGATTAACAAATACGTTGTGATTTTTGAAGGGAAAAAAAAAAAGTGAGATGAAAGCAGAAATGATAGCTAGACAAAGTTGGGAAATGTGGACTGACAGGAAGTTGCAGTGGGGATCTACAATGGTGGAAAACAGAACACAGTGAGACACAAGGGAGTCTGCATGAAAGGAGGGTGTAGTCAGATGTAGTAATTCTAAAGTTATTGATAAAATTAATGATATAAGTATCCATTTTCTATGTGCTTGAGATAAAGTGAAAATTGGGATTATGGAAAAAAGTAAGGAGACTTGAAGAGACTTTAACTGATAAATTGAAGGCCCGATTAAGACTGAGTTTGAGATTGACAGGAAGATTACAAGTCAGATGTTGAACTCCTTGAGAAAGAAAGGAGAGATTTACAGATCACATGACAAATGGGAGAAAAAAATGACATCTATTTGTCTGTAGCTATTTACTCTTCTGAGTGAGAAGGAGAGGAAGGAGGAAGCATTATGTTCCAAGAGCAAAGAAATTTGGCTTCCCCCAAAAAAAGTCAGAAAATATTCAGCCTATCTTTCATACAAGATAACAGAAGATCTGCCAGGAATAATTTCTTCCTTTTCCCTCCTGAAATCTGTGAAAAGGGGGAGAACTAATGAATCCATCCAAAAAATTAGCCCATTTCAAAGAATGGCATAATTCTTTGGGGTAGGGGAAAAATGTGAAACTGAACTGGAATTGAAATTTTAAAATCTGGATCCTATCTTATCACTCTAGAAGTTACTTAGCATAAGGACAAAAACTGAAAAAAGAATTCCCTAAATATGGGACAAAGGCTCCAATGAGTCCAGTACCACATTCAAAGATGGTGTCAGGGTAGGAATCATAAAGTGAATAAATGGCTAATGTTAAGTTATTAAAAAAAAGTAAAAAATAAACTAAAACCATCAGATATGAAAGATGGAAGAAAAATCACTTTAGACTATTGGCAGATAAATGAACAGAAAAGATATACCAATCCCAAGGAAAAGTAAATAACAAAATGTCTAAAAGACTGCAAGCTTTCTAAATAAATATTAATAGACATAGAAAACTGAAACAGCACCTTTTGAAATACAGAATCCTCTGCATTTCCTAAAAAGCTTGGAAACATAATTTGATGTTCTACAATGGTTCAAAAGAGAACTCAAAATGTTGAGAAAATGATTGTGTTGAAAGCAAGTGGCAGAATTTATTCATAGAAGAAATAATTAACAGAATAGAAAAACTTGAATCCATGGTGGTGGGTCTTTCCAAAAATGTGAAAGTGAGAATGAGAATTGGGATTACAAATATATTGAAATAAAGAACCATCTGAAAGAATAGAAGCAAAAAGCAATAACATTATAAGAATATCTGAGCTCTATACAGCAAAAACATCGACCTTCAAGATAAAATGAATAGACACAATTTAAGGATACTAGTCCTCCCACAACAGGCCAAATCAACAAATTTGAATATCAAAGTGTACCTAAGAAAGGAAGGGGAGTGATGTGAGGATGGGTAGATAATAGCCATAATGATCAGGATTATAATCAATCAATCTACATTCAAATCCTCCCGATGACACTTGCTACCTATGTGACTTTGCACAAGTAATTTAACTTGCCTGGTCCTTTTTATTTTTTCTCATATGAAAAATAAAAGTATTGTCATTTGTTTGAGGTTTTTTTCAGCTCTAGATTTACTATTTTATGATATTAAGATATCTGACTAGAGTGATATTCAAAAAAGGAGAAATTGAGCAAAGGTAATAGCAGAGGTTCTGGAAGTAACAATAAAAAGTATGAACTATTCCACTTCCCCTCTTGGTTCAGTGAACCCATTTTCAAAAGAAGGAATATTCAGGACTAGAGATATGGCAAGAGATACACTGACTTCTGGGAAATGTCAGTTGTCTTTGGCTATAAGGATATAGACAAAGTTCAAGAGGAAGCCTAATAGGAACACAAGGTATAATAGAAAGCTACTTTAGAATCAGATAAGAATCCAGGTAAGATAGAACTAACCATTTATTTTTATTTAAAAGTTTCAAAAAATTTTAAAACTTAAATCAAATTTAATAGTGTTACATATCAAAAAAATTTTAAAGGCCACAATTATAGGAAAAGAAGAATAAAAATCAAGATGCAAGTAACGTCATTAGTAACATAGGTGCACTCTGATTTTTGTCATTCACCTGCTACTGAAATTGATAGAAAAATTGTTTCACTTCTATTTATCTGAAAAATTTAGCTGACTTAACAAATGTTTAATATATTCATTGGCAACTCTCTGAATAATTGTTTTCATAATTTAAATGTCTCATAATACTTTTTTTTTCTGACCCTCAAAAGTTAATCAGCCTGAGACAATTAGGAGCTGAAGTCATTGTTAATGGAATCAGTTGAAGTATATTTATCTAATCTATAGACCTCATTAACGTCCTATTTTATATGCAACATTTTGGCTCTCTTTGTCTTCTCCCTGAGTAAAAAAAAAAAAAAAAAAAAAGGCAAAACAAAACAAACAAACAAACAAAAAAGAAACAGAGGGAAATTTTGAATATGGGAAGAAAACTGTCACTGAATTAATTATTCACCCAAATTACCTTAGACAACAATATTTAATTTAAACACTGAATGGGATTTAAAATTCCCTAACATTTGAACTTAGTTCAATATCTGAAAACACTGTTGGTTTCCCCAATTACCAAGAGGTAAAAACAAAAGCAAAGTATGCTGTTGTGTATGTCTTTAAGAAGATGTGAGGCCAAAAACACTGTTCTGAAGAAATGACGGTGAAAATGCTGATAGACAAGACATTACTTTGTGGGGAGAGGGATACTGCTTAGAAATTATAATAGCTACTTCTCGCTAAACCATTATACTAAGACTTCAAAATTTGGTGTTTTGAAGTTCACCTCATTTTAAGTTTTTTAAGTTGTAAAAAAAAAAAAATCTAAAAATTATATTCAAATAGTTTCTATGTTTTTGCTAAGTTTTGTGTCTTTGTTCTGTAAACTATGGATAGCAGAGTTTCTTCAGTTAAGTCATCCTGTCTCAAGTCTTCAGGCTTTCTTGATTTACAATCCCATGTAGATTCATTTCTTGGATAAAATTTTCCCCCTCATTTTCATGTTAAATTCAAAATGTATTATTTAACATGTATTGATCTATCTGCCATCTGGGGGAGAGGGTGGAGGGAAGAAGGGGAAAAATTGGAACAAAAGGCTTTGCAATTGTCAATGCTGAAAAATTACCCATAAATGTATCTTGTACATAAAAAGCTATAATAATAAAAATAAATAAATACATTCAAATATATATATATATAAGCTATCTAAAATTAGGGGACAAAAACTTACTTGATTAAACATTTTGAAAGTTTAAGAGTAACCTGAATCTAAGAAATGTATTATTATTGTTCAAAGCATTTTATAAGTTTTTACATAAGTTCTTTACTTGGAAAACCTAAATTGTAAATTATAAATTAACAAATACATTCTTTTCAGGAGCATTTTGCAATGGACCTATTGTGTAACTCAAGATCAATAGTAAATTAAGTCTAAACTCATTGTTGAATGATTATAATGTCCACCAAGAAAACAAATTTTGTTAAAGTTGTCTCTTTTCTGCACTTTAAAAAAAATGAAACTATTTCTTATTTTCTTGATTCACAAGTGGATTTCATAAATTCCTTGCTGTCAAATTGGAAATATATTCTAGCAAAATAGAGGAACAGGTCAAAAATTTCCAGGCTCTCCAAATGTCCTTCACAAACAGATAGAACACTGCCACAAAAGGAATATAGAACAAAAAAATAAGATAATTTGGGAGAAACTCAGAAAAGACATAATCTGCAGCGATTGAGGTTTGGCCTTAGTCTTAGAAATTAATTAATATATTGATCAAACATGAAAATATATTTATATTGGCCTCAGAATCCCTTATCCCTTAGCGTGGACTTCACTTTTTTGGGTCACTTTCCATGGCACTCATAGATTCATAAATTTAGTATGTTGTAATCATGCAGTTTTAATAACAGAAAAGTTCATAGTATTGTTGAGGAAACTTAACAATGGATATAATTTTGGCTAATGAGAGGACATAGTTTGTTCACTATACTTCTTTCAGACTTAATATTTATTTATTTATGGAAAATATACATGTGAAAAGTAGAATACAACATACTTCTCCAAGCTTCAAGCAAACAGGAATTGGATTAATTGCTGGACCTCAGGTGACTTGGAGTGTTACATATTTTGGCTCAGATCTTCACTGCCTGGGTCAGCCCCAACTGCACCTAAATCCTGGTTGGTTTATTACTCATGTCATCAGTGTTTCTTTTCAAACTCTTCAGTAGGGGAAATGGAGAAAGGGGAGAGAACATACTTACCATCCTTTTTACCCTGTTGGGCTAGCTAATTCTTCTGTCAAAAAAAAATTGATTTTTGTCATACCTGAGAAGGGTAGGACATTTTTTGTCTGTGGCAGAAATCCAAGATTGCTCTGCCAGGCTCTCCGTGTGAATCATTTCCTTGAGCCCAGGGAAAAATAATCATTCAAAGAGATAAAAGGTCAAGGCAAATTCTCCTAGGCTAAATATATAAATTTCCATTTATAGGGACTAGCAAAGATGATAAAACATTGAAGGTGAGCACAGAGGGTAAAGGTAGGGACAGAAAAGAGGCTTCAGTCTTGTTCCAAGAAGATTAACTGACATTGAAATCTGACATTGGTAAAAATAGTCATGATGGTCCAAATAATAATAGGAACACATTTTGTCAACTTATATTCTTTTAAAAAGTTATAAATTTAGATCATATTATGTTATATAGCTATTTTATTTAAATTATTTCATCAAATCACATTGTTGATTATATTGTTTTATGTAATTATTATGTAAATTAGTTCACAAAATTAAATTATTTTATTTTTGCCAAATAATATAATATCTAATTTGACCTACACTACAACTTTATGACATAGGTACTATTATTATCCTCATTTTACAGATGAGGTCAAATGATCTACTGAGAATCACACAGCTATTAAGTATCTGTGACAGAATTTGACCTCAGGCTTTCCTAATTTCAAGTTTGGCTTTTCTGTAGTTGCCTCAGCAAAAATAGAAAATATACCCTCTTACCTGATTTCCTCCAGAAAAGGGATACCTTGAACACACTTTTGTTTTTTAAAGTAATAATAATAATAATTTTAATCTTATTTTTGTTGTTGATTAAAAATATATATATTTATATCTTCCTGATCTACAGTTGGCAGAAACTTGTAAAATTTGACATGTTCCCATAAACATACACATACCATCACTAAGCAAAGTGATAATATTATTACAACTTTTGCTTTGATTAGCATTATATTTAACATTCAAATTAGTTTCCCATTTATGATCTCAGGCTGACATGACTACAGTTTAGTATAAGAGGCAAAACTGTTATTTTTCATTCAGAGATGTTATGATTGAAGTGACATAGAAAGACACAAACAATTCAGAGGAACCAAATTTGGGCTCTCCACCCCCCATATACCCTACTCCTAGACATGGTTCTTTAGCAAGATCATAAGAGATTATGAACTGTGACGCTGGAGGAATCCTGTTAAACAACAATTTAATTAAAGAAATAACCTTTTATTGGGAACAGTTGGTTCCTTGTGTACCTATTTGATAAAACTTGATTTTCTACTATCAAAATATAGCTTTTTTCATTAGATTATAAGTTCTTTAAAGGCAAGGACTGTCATTCGCTTCTTTTTGTATTACATTTCTTAACACAATGCCTAGAACATGCTGAGTACAATGTTTATTGGTTAATTGATAATTCATGCTGCTAATATCCATTACTCTTTCTTTTCTGGAGTTTTTTTTTTCTTTTACCATATTGCTTTTTTTCTATGTAATTTTAACTATACTAGCCTTCATTTCAATAACAACTGAGAACTCTCTCTTTTCTCTCTCTCAAGATACACATAGAGAGATGTATATATTTAGATAGATGGGTATAAAACTTCAGGTTAATTTTCTGATCTTCCTTGTTTGTTCTATTAATAATATTCCTTAAAATCCACACAATACATCACAACAGTATAACTTTTAGTCCTAACTAGAGATATTCCTAATCACTTTTTAGGAAATTTTTTTTTCTTTAATGACTTATAAAGTTTTTATGTTTTCCTTTCCCCCAACCTCTTCCTCTATAGGAAAAAAAAAAAAAAGATAATTGTACAAAAAAATGAAAACAACTTTAAAATATAGCTCAACTTAGATTGCTGTAATGATTCATCTTGGCCCTGGACAACAGAAAATCAAACACTTCTCTAGATAGAGAAGTATGGGACTGCGTGCAAAAATCTTCCATGTGCCCTTATATAAATTCATTGTGTCATTCAGCTTTGCCTATTTTTCAGTTACCAGGAAGGATTCCAAGTAGCTGGGAAGAAGATAAAAGGAGATTGTTACATACTGAGAAATGACTATGATATAAAAAGTAAGAAAATCAATAAACTTTTACTTTATGAGAACTAGAGTATTATTTGTCTAAGTGATGAAATGATTTTATTTCCATATCTCCTTGATATTAGAGAATTTTAGAGAAAAGATCATAGGTTCATAGATCTAAAGCTCTAAGGCACCCAAAAGTATAGTTCAACTACATTATTTTCTAGAAGAAAAAAAAAAAAAAAAAACAGAGGCCAAGGTCTCACACGTAATGAGGCAGTACTTAGAGTTCATTGGATCTAATCCCTACCAGAAGAAGAAAATGCAACTATGATATTCCAGCATTCAGTCTAAAGATTGTTTCAGTAATATTTTAAAATTAGTGTGATTCCTAGGAGAGCTAAAACCTAAATGTACCTCCATCAGATTCATAAGTTTCCTTCCAATTTATAAAATTATATCTCTTTTTAAACCAAATCAGCCTTATTCCAAAAGGTAAATAAAACAGGAATAGCATTACCAATAATACTAAACATAGAACTTTGATGATGTATATGGATCCCATGGGCTTTGAGATCAATATCATTGAATGATATGAAACACTAGAGTATATGTTCCTTAACAATTCCTGATTCAGGTAAATTTCCCAGAACTTGTCTTTTCCTAGTGGATGAATTTTTTCTCCAGAAAATTTATTAAATTTCATTACCTAAGGTAACTTACATCCTTTTAGGAAACACAGGAAGAAGGGAGAGGAAGAAACAAAGAGAGAAGACAAAAGATTCTCTGCTTAGCTGCTTTCTTAATTCAGTCGGTATGATTGAACAGTTATTTATTAAGACTGGGAAGTGAACTCCAAAGTTGTAGATCCTAAATTAACCAAGTAGGAACCAGAGCTTTGAAGATGGTCCAGGTCAGGGGAACACCTGGTCACCATAAAATTGTCAATGAACTTACAACAGGAAAGGGCCTTGGAGATGATAAAGCCCAATCACTTCATTATAGAATTAGGAAAATAAACAGCTAGAAAGATTGAGTTGCCTGAAATAACATGTAATAAATAGCAAAGCCAAAATTCCAGTCCAGGTCCTCTGACTCTAAGAATTTACTGAATCATGCCGTTTCTTAGAAACACTCATCAGGCAATTAATATTGCCACCCCAAATGGCAAACTACACTGAGAATCTTTTTCAGAGGAAAAGTACACTTGATGGACACTTCAGTCCTTAGAAGTGGGCTATAAAATTACCTTTTTAGTTGACTCAACTCCATTTGCTGTGAAAGATTGAAATGGATCGCCTCCAGCTTTCATCCCTTTAACTCTAATTATCAGGCCTATCCCAGATTAAATTCAGGCTAAAGTAGCCAGGTCAGGCAATCTACTTAAAGTTTAATGGAAGTTAATGATTCATTGATCAACCTCATTTATGTCTAATTAAAGCTTTCCTACATTTGAAAATACAAAGTACGGATGAGATACCATACCTAGTTCTTTGCAGATGGTAGTAGGCTGGCTGAAGAAACAAATGGAAAATTCATAACATCTTTGCTTCATGGGCACAAGTTTTGGCAGCTGCAACTTTTATTCAAGGCATAATTATTTTAGATGACTTCACCTAGTGAATGGGATTTCCATAGCATTATGCTGCCAACTATGCATTCAGAGCCCAGAAACATATGCCCCAGTTGCTAACCAACAAAGACCATGTGCACAAACATTCATTCACAGAGATGGAGTCTGATGTAGAGAATTATTAGAATTTTGTGGAGCATGTTATATTGTGTCTCCTCATAGATAGGAGGAAGAGCACAAGGCTTCAAACATAACTCCCTTGTGCACCTCAATTCATTATCCATGCTCTGAACACAAGGGAAATAGAAGAATTGTCTATAGCAGGGACAAAGATAGAATTCTTTGCTCTGGGAAAAAAAGAACAGATGTTTTGCTTTAAACTCACACACAGTGCATCTCACTTTAAAAGTCACCAGCTAAAATATGCCTTTTAGAAAACGTTTCTGTTCTTAACAGGGATTTTTCTAAGACTGCATATGTTTTGAAGTTGTAGCTTTTTTTCTTGTTTTCTCTTCTTATAATGTCTCTTTGAAACCTGAGTTTTCATTGTCTAATAAAATGGACGATCAGTTTGATTGCAGGTCAATGAAACCTTCAACTAAAATTATTCTTCCAAAATGCCAGTTCCTTAGTACATATAAATATATGTAAATTAACAAGTTTTAAATCTTTGATTATTGAAACATACTTGAATATGTAAAGGATTTCTTATTTTACAAACCTGGAGAGCTACCATTGCAAACAAACAACAACAAAAAAAATCTGCACAACTATAGATGACAATTCATTTATGATTTAGTACAGAAATCACAGAGAAATACCTGAATCAATTAAGTGACTCACCTGGGTCACAACAGTCAAAAATCTCAGAGGTGATTTTTGAACCCAAATCATATTTATTCCAAACTCAATACTCCATTATGTTATTCTGCCTCTATATTGAAATGCAATCTCTGACAATCTTTATAGACCTTACTTTACTAATGCATATTTTATAAGCCTTAAAAGTCAGCCCCAGAAGTAGCTTGCTGAAATTCAGTATTTACATAGTTATTTACAGGGGGATAATGCAATTTTCTAAGGTAGATCCTTATGACACAGACAGGAAAGATGCTTACAGAAACCATGAGAGAAAAATTCAGGTAAAATTAAACAATATTCCAATTTGTTGTTGTTCAGGTCACTTTAGTTGTATCTGACTTTTCTTGACCCCATATGGGATTTTTTGTTTTGTTTTGTTTTTAGCAGAGATACTGATATGCATTGTCATTTCCTTTTCCAGCTCATTTAACAAGAGGAAACTGAGTCAAAATTGCCCAGTCACATAACTATTATCTGAGGAAAATTTCATTCTCTGGTGGGGACAGAAAGGGGAGAACTTCTTAATTGGCTATTAATTAATCCTGTTACCACAAGGCCTCTTTAGTTCATTTTAGAACTCTCTGAGGAAAGCGTAGAGTAACCAGCCAATCTGTCGAATGGCTTTTTGAAAATGGTTCTCTGAGCAAATCAGATAAAAGATCACTAACTTTATTTTTCTTCTCAAAGGGAAGTAAAATGTAAGTTTCAGATCAAGAATTATTTTTATTTTGACTTTGTAACAAATACTTCTTAACAAATTTTCATTGATTTGGTAAAAATTATACCCCCAAGAACTATATCAGATACATAATTCATTCTGGAAAGTATGGTACAGTAAGTATTCATTAACTAGTTTTTAATGACTAGAAAATATACTACTTTAAAGAGAATTTGGAAAGAAAAAGCTTTACTTTGAAGTTTACTTATCTTTTAGACTAGAATTATGGAATCTACTAATATGGACTAATATAGTGCCTGGCACATAGAAAGTGCTTAAAAATGTTTATTGACTGACTGACTTAAATCTTAGGAAATTACCTGAGGCATTTACAAAATCATATATTTAGAATTAGATGGATATGTCACAGGTGATAGAGTACAAACTCTTTATTTTACAGATGAGAAAATTCAGAAATCCTGGGAAGTTGTTACTTAAAATGGTTCAGGTAGCGAACAGTGTTTGATGTGAGGCTCAAACCCAAGACTTAAGACTCCAAATTTAGTGTTTTTTCCTGCTAAACTATCCTGGCCATGTGATTCCAAGAACAGTATTCAAATAATATGCATCACAAATGGGCCTCAAACTCAGGCCTTCCTTATCACAAGACCACTTTTAACAAATATGCTGCGCTATCTCTGTCCTATTCTGTATAGTACTTTATCCTTGGATCTTCAAGAAAAGCAACAAAAGAAGAGATATTGAGGCACCAATACAATCTTGTGAATTGGCAATCAGTGTCCTATTTTGGAATGAATAAAGGCAAAATAATTGGCAGTTATTGCAAATATTTTCCTCTGCCAACTAACATCACATATATCTTTTTGTAATTGGTTAAAACCAGATGCTGTATATCCAAGAACAGAACTTCTTGAGACAATGGGGCATTATGGTAATTGGTGTTTATTCTAGAATGAAAAGAAACTACAGCAAACTTCCATTTATCATGAACAGTTGGTGAATGGAGTTTTCTAGTTAATTAAATGAGCTGACTGAGAGTTACCATATATACTCTACGTGGATTACCAATATGTATATAGAACTAAGACATAAAATATATTTATTCCTAAGAATTAACAAGTGAACCTATACTTATTAAGTGGCTACTCTGTGCCAGGCCCTGTCTTAAATATTGATAATGGAAAAAAAAAGCCAAAAAAAAAAAAAAAACAATCTAACCACTGCCCTCAAGAAGCTTACAACATTCAAATGTCCATATAGAAACAAGAAAAATTTAAAATAAACAGGAAGTAATCAAGAGAGAGATGGCACTAGCGTTAGAAGGGATGATGAAAGGCTACTTGCAGAAGATAGAATTTTAGCTGAGATTTGAAAGAATCCAAAGATGGCAGGAAGCAGAGATAAGGAGGAAAATCATTCTAGAAATGATGAACAGACAGTGAAAATGCCCAGAGTTGGGAAACAGACTCTTGGGCCAGAAATAGCAAGAAGGCTAGTATTACAGGATCATAGAGAATAGTAGGAATAAAATGTAAGAAGACTGGAAAAAAGCTAAGAAACAGGTTTAAAAAGTGCTTTAAATCTCAAAAACAAGTCATCAGAATTTACTAAGTAGGGACCTGATTTAGTTAGCTCTGTGATTTAGGAATATCACCTTGCCAGCTGAGTGGAAGATGGCCTAGAGTTGATATCAAGGAGACTAGCAATTTATTTCAATAGCCAATTATGAGGTGATGAAGGCTTGTGTTGTGTGAAGGCAGTGTCAGAGAAGAGGAAAAAGCATATACGAGAAGATGTTATAAAGGCAAAATCAATAGGTCTTGGCAACAAATTGGAAAGGGACTGGGGAGAGAGGAAGACTCAGGTGTCAAGGATGACACCATGGTTTTGTGCCCAGTTGACGAAAGGGATGGGAGTACCTTCAACAATAATAAGGAAATTAGGTAGAAGAAAGGGTTTGGGAGAGGAGAAATGAGTTCACTTCTGAACAAGTTAGGTTTAAGATATCTACAAGACATTCAATTTGAGATATTAGAAAAACAGTTCAAACAATGCAAGACTGAAATGAAAGAGCTAAAGGCTGGATATTCTAAGAATCATCAACATGGTGATAAGTGTTGAATCCATGAAAGCTGATGTATCAAGTAAAAGAATATAGAAGGAAAAGAGAAGAACTCTAAGGATACAAGAAGGAAAAAGATGGCTACAAAAGGGAATAAATGTGGAAGAGTACTGATGTAGGGAGCATGTGTGGCCAAGATATAAATATAAAAGAACAACTGATGCTTCTAATTCCACAGGATGACCTGTATATTTTAGTTATGTCATTACACTCTATCTAGTGTACATAGTATATTTTTGATGTATAGTCTTTGCCAAACATTGTTTCCTTATATTCTTATGTGGTCATTGGTCATTGTTTCTCTTATACTCTGACCATTAATCTAGATTTGTCCAAGCTTCCCTCAGTTACCATCATTTAGGCTCAGGGTCCTCAGGATGCCTAATAGTAACTGTAGCATCCATCTCCTTAGTTTCCTCAGGATGCCTAATAGTAACTGTAGCATCCATCTCCTAGGATGTGAAGCTCAATCATTATAAAGCCCCTCTCTATAGAGAGGGAAAAAGTTGGAAGCTCATTAGTCACAATAAATGTTAATAAACCCTCATACTCAATTAAAGATCATAGATAGATAGAAACTTACCAAGCTAAGATTAAATCTAACTTTTAAAAATCCCTCTGTCGTGGGATGAATCATAGTTCTTTGCTTCAGATAACTATTTGACTAATGATTTAAAAAAAAAAAAAAACTCAAGATATTCCCCAGTTTGGCATGCAAATGAATCTCAGCCTGAAAAAAATACTAAGGGAAGGAGACAAGTTTCTAAAGTCCCCTTCCAGTGATGATATTATAATACTGTCCCTCTAACATCTGGCTATGTATCTCAAATTCTTTTTTTTTTATTTAGCATATGCTTGATAAACAGTCTTCCAGGCTTCCAAGCGATAGCAACAATTATTGCTACTGATGTAGAAGATTGAACTCAAATTTTTCATGACCCACTGTCATATTCTTGATATGAAGTTGCATGTTTAAAAAATCCTTATCATCATCATTGTTAATTCCAAAATGAAGTAACTATACCTGCCCTATTATTGTGTCTGATTCTTCATGATACCATTTGGGGTTTTCTTGGCAAAGATACTGGAGTGTTTTCCCATTTTCTTATCAAATTCATTGTACAAATGAGAAAAGTGAGGCAAACAGGATTCAGTGACTTGCCTCCCCCCTCCCCCAGGCCTGCTTTTAATGTCAACATTCAAATATCAAATGAGATAACATCTATGAATTCTAAAGTGCCTTATTAAACATAAGTATAATATCAACTAGGGGCAATTAAATGGCACAGTAGATAGAGTGTCAAGCCTCAAATCTGATCTCTCACATTCACTATTTGTGTGATCCTAGGCAAGTCACTGAATCCTGTTTGCCTCACTTTTCTCATTTGTACAATGAATTTGATAAGAAAATGGGAAAACACTCCAGTATCTTTGCCAAGAAAACCCCAAATGGTATCATGAAGAATCAGACACAATAAAAACAATTGAACAATGAAAACAAAAATTATTACCACTGGTGGTAGGGGCAATAGTGACAATAGTAGCATTATTCTGTCACAACAGTATGATATGGAGAAAATATCTTCTATCTACTGAAATCATAAACTCAAAAATATCAGAACTATAGGGGACTTCAGAATGAATTCAAAACTAAAGCCAAAAGGCATCAGGTGAATTGTTCAAGATCATATAATTTAGTAATAATCAGGTAGGTCTAGTACTCAAATAGTATGACTTCCACATTAGATCTTAACTTTCTCCATTGCAGTACACTACTTCCTCTTCACAGGAAGCTCTCCCCAAAACATTGTATTTCAGACAGAGTATAAAGAGTATTTCAGAAAACTGTTTTAGAGATATCTTGGGTACTGTGGTGGGAAGTAGGAAGATTGGTAGATTCAGCATAAATAAAAACTATTTGGAACTATCAAGATGAGAGTCTGCTGGAAATTATTTGTTTTCTTATTCTACTTAAGTCCATGAGAAAGAAAAAAAGAAAATAACCCCTTTGGGCCAAGAAAGGGCATGGAGTCAGGAAAAAAAACTAGGTTTCAAATCCTATATGTGACATGGCTTATTAGTTGCATGGCCATGAACAACCCTTAAAGATCTGTATCTCAGTTGCCTCTACTGGAAATTAGGATAATGCCTGTCTCAATCCACAAGATTGTTGTCAGGATCAAATGAGAAGTTAAACTCATAGTACAGTGTAAGCCTTGTAATTGGCAATATTTCTTGCAGACCCAGGCTGAATTCATCAGAAAGTCAAACTGAGAAGATGTAGGATTTATACAACTGGTATTCTCCTTAAATCTGTCATAAGGATGTCCACTTTTGATAGATATAGGAAGACATAACACAAAAACTTTTAAATGGACTGCCATTATTCTTTTCTAAGATTTATATCATCTGCAAAACATTATTAGCAAGTTACTAATAGCCTAAAATAGTTCAGAAAAAGATTGAATAGTCCTGCTGTTAAAAAAAAAAAAGTTTTAGAAATGAGCAATCATTCCTGGGCATTATGATTCTTCATTCATTAACAGAAGCTGAACATATAATGCATCAGGTATGAGGTAATAAATGAAGCATCAACTTTGGTGTTCTAGGATGGCATAAACTTATGATCAAATTAATGTAAAATTGGGTGCTTAAAACAAAGTGCAGAAAATTCAATTCTTTATCTAGATAGTAAAAGAAATTAATTTACCCTCCTGGGAATGTTTTAATAATTTAATCTATAAAAGGAATAAGGACATCTCCTTGAGAATCATCTAGGAGATGTAGTTATCGATTATTTCTTTTTAAGTTCTAAAAGCAATATTGATAAAATGGTAGATTTTCACACGCACATTCCAAAAAAGCAGTTCAATTTCAATGCTCTGTTTTTACTGTTTCACAGAATTCATATAGTGGCTATACAGATAAGCTATAACATCTCAATGGGTGGAAATTTCTTTTTAAATGGGACAGAGATAGTTAGAGAATGAACATGTTTGTATTAATTGGAAAGAAAGAACTCATCATATATCATAGGCTCATAAATTTTGAACTAGAAGAAACCCTAGAGTTCATCTAGTATTGCCCCTATATATAAGTAAACTGAGTCCCAGAGAAATTAAGTGATTTGTCCAGTTTCACACAGAAAAGTCACAGAGCCAGAATCTCAATCTATCAATCTCAATGTAGGTTGTATATGTTCAGTTTCAATTATTTTTTCCACTATTTCATGCTGCCTTATAAGGATAAAAGATTTCCACATGAGGAAGTCAAACTTCCAATTCCCATGAAAAGGGGAAGGATGATTATCACTCTACTAACAACAGAATCTAGTTTGAGGCTAAGAGATAAGATATGGTAACAAGAAACTGTACTCAGGGAATTTCCCTTACTTCATTTACTGTATCAGGTGAATGATAGAATAGCTGTCTACTTTTGGAAAGGGAAAGAAATACATCATTAGAATTGCTTTACTGAGTAAACTGAAGGTTCACTTGGCTAAATTCTAAGTCTAAGACTGAATTCTAATTCTAACTCTGAGGGAGTATAGAAGTTGCCCTTTATAATAAAAACCTGGATAAGCCTGAAAAATTCACTTCCAAAATTTTAAGATTGATGCTTCATTCTTTTCCTTAAAAGCTATCAATTTCTATTTATGTTAGGAATGTAATAATGAGATTAGGTAATTTTTTAAAAGGTGACTATAAATCTGAAGACTTTAAATAATAGATTTATTTAACATTGAATCAGTATAACAGTAAAGTAACTGAGTTCCAGGAGTTTCCAGGTTCAGAAATTCCTTGAGAAGACAGACCCTATAACATGTATCAAATAGAAACAGTGAGGAGATAGAGAAAGGAACAATACAATCCCACTGTTGACCTTATCAACTATAGACAAATATAGAGCATCATAAACAAATCACAGATTCAAATAGATGCAGAAAGATTACACCTTGGATCAATAAAAGAATCATCACTATAAACACACACACACACACACACACACACACACACACACACACACACACAAAGATTACCAGAACCAGAAGGTGTAAGTTTACTTCCTAAGCACATATGTTCTTTCCACATTGTACCTCACAACCTTCTTACTTAAATTGAAGTTCACATTTCATTTAGATAAAATGTATATTTGTAGAAGAGTGTATCCCGAAACTATGAAGGGAGAAAATATTTTGTAGAACTATTAATAATATAGCATATTAACAAATACCTTTATAAAAACTCCATTTGAGGTGCTGGCTGATAATCAACGGGAAGTCCATAGGTGGGAACTCATAAGTATGAGTACTGAAGCTCCAACTCTTAAAATTACCCCTAAAATCTTTAGTTACCTGACCTTTAAGAATGTGGCCTGATAATGAGAATGAGATTTGAAAAAATAGCTCTAAAGAAGGTGCTCAATTTATTTTATTTTGCTAATTTTACATCAACTTTTTCTGGTTGTAACTTCTGGCTTAAATTGCCTAATAAATTGCTCTTCAGAAAGGAGAAAAATTATAAGGGACACTACTATTCTGCATATGATTCTGCCAAATTAAAAAATGTGGTCAATAAAAGTAAGTTAATGAAGATATTAGGAAATAAGCACAAAGACATATTAGATTTCATAATACAGAGGCTAAAAGTGTCATAGTTTGAGGCATGCCCTAGACTTTAGAAGAGTTTATTTCCAAGAATTAAGAAACTGATAGAATTTCATGACTTACCAAAGGGAAATTGTCTCAAGAAAGGAGTTTCAAAAACAAAATCTCAAGATATCATTGCATTTGAATTTAAAATGAGAAAAATAAAAATGTATCCAAAAAGGTTAGTGTAGTTATATAGGTAGATTATTGATTCAGATTTCTAAAAAGGCATGTCTAAGAGATGGAAAGAACAAGCAATTGGGGATAAATACAAAATAATGACATGGTTCTACAAGAGCAGTAGCAGGAAAGCAAAAATCCAGTCTTACTTAAAACTTGTGATAAATGTTAATAATTATAAAAGTGGCTTTCTTAATTATGTTCAAAAATACATCAATATCCTTGAGTTTAATGGGAGGAGGAGAATTAAAAATCATAGTCTCAGGAAAATAAAATGTTGAGTTTAATTCTTTTTTCCCCAAGACAATGGGGATAAGTGACTTGCCCAGAGTCACACAGCTAGGAAGTGTTATATTTGAACTCAGGTCCTCCTAACTTCAGGGCTGATGCTCTATCCGCTGCACCACCTAGATACTCCTAAGTCCAATTCTTAAAGGGAGATGTCTTTCTTGTTTTTTAAGGTTGATCTGCCTATTCTCCATTCTCTTCCTGAACCTTTGTCCATTTCTACCTTCATTCATGTCATCCTTTCCACAAGCTTCTTCTTTTTCTATTAACATGGAAAAGTGTTTATAATCTTGAAAAAAAAAAACTTTACTTGAACTTGTAGCCCCCTTGTTACACTATTATTTCTTCTCTTGATTGCTACATTACAAGTGACCTATGCATGCTATCTATATTTACTGAGTTATCTTCTTCCTTCTGCAATCTAGATTTTGGATTTGTCACTCCAAAGAGAAAACATCTTGGAAAGCAACTTTTAGATCATCAGATATTAGATGCTGAAGTCACTCTTCAAAACCCCAACTTGCATTGGCAAGTCAGATAATAACATTATATATAGAAGACTGAACTTCTATATTGCTTCTTTTTTCTCCCAGGAGAATGATAATGAAGCTAGAAAGAATAAAGCAAAAAAAAAAAAAAATTAGTGAGGAAATGAAAACTAACATAATTGAAGAAATGATCAAAATGATATTGACTTGGCTTCCTTCAATGAATTCATGTCGCTAGAAACAAACTTTTTTGTTTCTGTTTTCTCCACCAAGTAGAATAATTTTCAAATTGGAAATTACTGCCCATAATTATTTAAATTCTGTTTCCTGAATTATAATATGATCTCCTTGAAGTGAGCTTTGTTTTTGTCTTTCTTTATATCCTAAGAACAATGCCTGACACATAGAAATCACTTAATAAATGTATGTTGACTAGTTTACTAAAGAAGGTAGAAACAGTTTAATTATACTATTTAATATAGAAGGGTTCTTTGAGTCACATTCATTTCTTATTTAGCCCGGACCATTTGAAAGTTGCTAACTTTGTTAGGTGAGATCATCTCTTGATTGAACTAATCAATTAAGAATGAACTTCTCTTTGAATCAGAGATTTGTGCCAAACATTTATCTTTCCTTAATCATGTGTATTTTCAAGCACATTTTGGGACTCTCCCAGTACATTTCTTCCTTCACTAGTGATGTGGCAACCCCTAAAAATGTGTACCTTCTATAGAATTGGTGGAATCATTCTTGTCCTTTTTTTCTATTCTTTTTATTTAGTGGTATTTTGCTAGGAACTAATATGTTATCTAGTAGGTTAATAAAAGGACTTGAAAGGGAATTGAAAGCTAAGATAAGTGATGAGATGAAGATGCCTGCTTAGCTTCAATCAATCACTTCATGTCACCAAAATTTAATTCTTTTTTGCTTCTGTTTTCTTTACCAAGGAAAAAAAATATTCAGATTTGATAGGATTTTAAAAGTAGATGAGATTTGATTGTCTGGATACAAAGAAAAAGAAAGCTATCCCCAAAAATGAACTACTTGAGATTGGAGAGGAATGAGCAGGCTTCTTACCAAGATGCTTTGGTCAAAGGAAAACCTTATGAACTTCAAAGAGTCAGGGGGATTTTGGAAATCCCATCTTCCCATCAATTTCCTAGCAGTGTCTCTGAAGTAGATGAGAGACAAGCATAGACTAACCCCTATCTCAAGGCTCTACAAAGAACACAACAGAAAAGCTATTCTATATGTAAAGAGAATAATTTAAGGATTCTAGCAAGATAACTTGCAGGAGTGGTGAGTTACTTTTGATAAATGTGCTCTTTAACTTTGAACCCATATTCCCAGTACATACTTCTAAAAAGAGAGAATCAAGATTTAGCAGGAAAATGTTTTGTACTATCTTTTACTATATTACCATAAAGCTAATTAATGGCTATGGATTTGATATCAATAACTGTGAGAAAAAGCACACCTGTGGAGGTTTGCAAACCACAGTATTAAATAAACCCATAACAACCTCTTAAGGCTACCCTGAGACTCTAAGAGGACTGTTGGACCATCTTTGAGGATATGACTTGTCAATGCAAGTTGCAGTTTTGAAAAATGAGCCCAATGTCTAAGATTTGCAAGCCAAGAGTTATTTTCCAAGCTGCATTCTGAATAGAGTAGTAAATACAAAAGATGAATTGCAGAAAGAAGGTACTCAATAAATATTAGTAGGGTGTATAGGTCACTTGCAGTGTCGCAATTAAAAAAGGGGGGATGGAACTTGAGGGGGCTACAAAATAAAGCAAAGTTTTTTTTTTCTAGATTAAAAACACTTTTACATGTTAATAGACAAAGAAGAAGCTTGTGGAAATGACATTAATAAAGCGAGATATGGGCAAAAGTCCAAAAGAGAAAGGACAGAGAACATAGACTATTCTTGGATAAGAAAAAGACTATCTCATTTTAACTAAGAATTAGACTCAACATTTTTTCCTTGAGGCTATGATTCTTATTTCTCCTCCTCCAATTAAACTCTAGGCTCTTGACCTATTTTTTCTTTATATTTTATTTGAAATTAAAAGGAATTATGCACTTAGTATAATTGCCAAGGTTGTTCTGTCTTTTCTGAAACATGTCCCCACTTTCTGATCTCTTGTGCCTCCTTTTCAGGTTTCTATTTTAGAACTCTTCAAAAATAATCTGCAGTGGTTCAATAGTTTCTTTACTTAATTCAGACTTTGCACCGTATTCAATACCATCTGGATCCACTAATTTTATTTTCTTCAAATTATCCAAGTGTTCTCATACCTGAATTTCAACAGTAGCTATTTTTAAAAAGTCTTCATTATTTCCTAATTTTCCAAACTACTTTTCTTTCTTTCTCATGATTTAAAAGGAAGGATTAATGGACAAATTCAGAGCTAAAGCTGTGTGAAGCTTGTTGTTTTAGGAACCATGTCAATTTTCATGAAAATTTCAATTAAGTTTGCTTGCAACATTAATTCAATCTCTCTATTTCTCTTCAGAACCCTAGTGAAAGTACTGATCAAATATTACTTTTCAAAGAGGCATTGATTGCTTACAATAAATACTCTAACATATTTGGCATTGTAAAAGTCATAAGCTATTATTTCTTTATGTATTGGCCCAAGATCACCTAAAATATAGCTTCAGGCTCAAGGCATATTGTGAGCCTAGTTCAGATCCAACTAAAAACTACAGCTCAAAAACCTCATCACTCTCTGTCTATTTTACCTGCCAACCATATAACACATTAGTTATATACAAAAGATATTTGAATAAAAATTATGGAAAATAGACCAAACAGGTTCCAAATATTCCACAGAGGATGATCATTTCTCTAAGTTACTATATCAAGTAGTATGGGAAGAAACACACTGTATGACAAGCTATTCTCCAATTGATAAGTGGCCAAAGGATATGAACAATTTTCAAACAAAGAAATTAAAACCTTTTCTAGTTATCTAAAAAATGCTCTAAATCAATATTGATTAGAGAAATACAAATTAAGACTTTGTCTTAATACAAACCTCACAAAGGCTTACATGAACTGATGCTAAGTGAAGTGAGTAGAATCAAGAACACAGAAACAAGATCATACAATGATCAATTCTGATAGATATGGCTTTTTTCTACAAGGTGTTTCAGGTCAATTCCAATGATCTTGTGATAGAGAAAGCCATCTGCACCCAGAAAAAGGATTGTAGGGACTGAGTGTGGATCACAACATAGTATTTTTACTTTGTTGTTGTTTTTTTGCTTCCATTTTGTTTTCTTTCACATTATTTTTCCTTTGTTAATCTTTGTTCCTTTGCAGCATGATATTTGTGAAAATATGTATAGAAGAATTGCACGTGTTTAACATATATTGGATCACTTACCAACTAGTAGAGACGGTGGGAGAAGGGGGAGAAAATTTTAGGACACAAGGTTTTGTAAGGATGAATTTTGAAAATTATCCGTTTATATATTTTGAAAATAAAAAGCTTTAATTTTTTTTTAAAAAAAGAACATCACTTCCTTGGAAAGTGAAGTGCTAAATAAAACATTACAAATGATGTATACTTTCTAAGTAGACTTACATGTCAGCCATACTAGTGGACCATTGTTCCGGATTAGTTCTAGGTCTACTTGTGTGTACAAATTCATCACTTATGTTTTTTTTTTATTTGAGCAAATGAATGTAAATTTAAAGTTTTTATTTGTTTGTCTGTTTTTATACTCCCTAGGTACAACTTACACTAATAAATGTTTGTATTATTTAAGGGAAAAAAAGAGAGATAAAGAAATGTGCCCAACATCACACAGACCATAAATATCAGTTTGAAACTTACATATATATATATTTTTAAGTTTTAAATTAAAAAAAAAATTAAGAGTTATGAAGATCTCCGACTCCTTTTTTTTCTCCCCACGAACCCTGCATATATTCCTTCTATCTCCTTCTGATAGTGTTAAGCTAAACTTATTTAGCTTCATTTCCTCTCCTAATAAAAAGAGATAAATCCCCCATCCCCATCTAAAGTGACCTGAGAATTGGCAATGCTGGCAAAATTAGTGGAGAAAAAAATTGTAAGTGCTATAACTCAAATGTTTACTATAGTCCTAGCATATTCTTTTAGAGTCTAGACTCTTTTCCTAAGATAAACTATGATGCTGTGATTTCATTTTCCCTATTATAAGCTCTATGACAAAAAAATCAATTAAGATGTTGCAGAATTTATATATTATGGTTGTTAATATTCTTGACTATCAGGAGAGTATAGTACACTGTACCTGAAACAAATTTGGTATGGTCAAATGAAAGTTCAAAAACTGATTGCCTCCAAAAGTCTTGTGATGAATAAAGCCCTCTGCAACCAGAGAGAGAACTATGAAGACCGAATGAAGGTGAAAGCATAATTATTTTCACCCTTTTGTTGTTGTTTGCTAATTTTACTTTCTTTCTCATATTTTTTTTTTCCTTTTGATCTGACTTTTCCTTGGGCAGCATGACAAATATGAAAATGTTTAAAAGAATTACACACATTTAACTTCCATTGATTTGCCTGCTGTCTAGGGAGGAGGAGGAAAGGGAGAGGAAAACATTTGGAACAAAATTTTGCAAAGATAAATGCTAAAAATTATCTTTGCATGTATTTGGAAAAATAAATAGTTGTGTTATTAAAGAAAAGATCTTTAGGAGAAAATAGATAGACTAGATAACTAATCAAAGACCAGCATTACTGGCATCATACACACACATACATCCACACACAAACTGATTGCCGAAAAGGAATTTTTTTCTTTCTTTCTTTCTTTCTTTCTTCCTTCCTTCCTTCTTTCCTTCCTTCCTTCCTTCCTTCCTTCCTTCCTTCTTTCCTTCCTTCCTTCCTTCTTTCCTTTCTTCCTTCCTTCCTTCCTTCCTTTCTTTCTTCCTTTCTTTCCCTTTCTTTGCTTTCTTTCTCTTTCTTTTTGCATTTCAACTTTTTGTCTTCCAGAGTTTTTCAAAAATCATTATGGTCCAGCATGCACACAGCATCGCACTTCTATGCTTTTTCCCTGACAGATTTCTGCTTACCAAAAAAGAGAAGGAAATGACAAACTGGGAAGCCTCTTTTTTTGAAGAATAAGAAACTTCTTCATTTTACTCTTTTTCAGTTTTAATTCCCAGTGCTTCTCTTTTCTCTGTTTTACAAACTATGTTGTCAGAATTAGTTCGTTGAAAAGATAGTTTGAGGAGAAACGGTGATTCTCACGAAGGCTGTTATAAAGCCATTTTTCTGTTTTATTAGTCACATTAGTATTCTATTGCCCTTTAAATGTCACAAGTTCAAGAGCACAGCTGTACGTATTCTAGAAATATTTCTCTGTGTTGTAATAAAACATGAGAGTACAATTTCCTGGGACACAGATAAGATGGCATAGAAACAACAAAGCAGAAGGCAAACACAAGTTGAGCAACACTTCAGGTTGGTAGCACAAGAATATTTTCTAAGCAAAGCTTTGGGATTGTTCAACATTCAAACTGGTGGGTGAATGTTATCTTGATTGGCTTATAATTTAAGCAATATTTTTCTCATCTAATAAATCCATTAATAGATTATTTTAGTTGCTTTGCCCTTGAGATAGGCACTGAAGATGTGTATCTTCTTGAAAGGAGTAGGAAACAAATTAGAATCTAAATTTTGCTCATTCTTTCAGAGGAATATATTAACTATTATTTAGATGGAAACTCTACCCTGATTGATATCTTATTGCAGCCATGCAAATGAACAGTGTACAAAAATCATGATAACAGAATATAGTTTTATATTCTATATATAGTTTTATAAAACTATAGTTTTATAAAAACACAAGTATTATAATTATCTTTCTCCTTTTTATGTGCAATGGCAAGAGGATTAGTTTAGAGTCAGAAAACTAATATTCCAGTCTCCTACAGGGTATTCAGAGAGAAATAGCATTTCTGTCTTGGAGGATGAACTAAACAAGGTCAAGAGTAACTGATAGGCCTCCAAAATATTAGTGAATTAGGAGGATGTGTATGAACCCAACATGTGAAGACTTTCCCTGGTGGAAGGGGCAGATGAGAAAAATTTGTTCTAAAGACCATGAAAGCAGCCAAAGCAAGTTCTGTAAAGCACTTAGAAATTGGTCAGGTATCAAAGGTGCTAAGCTCATTCATTGTATCCCATGTCATTATCAGTAATCTTGAGTTTTATCTTGCCCTTGGGTATTGATGACCCTGAAAAAGAGAGTTAGACTTATGACTTTGTGCAATTCTGCCTCACAAATGCAATACACTTAAAAGTCAAGATATTGCCTGAAATTCCTTACTTTTCTTTGAAAAAAAAAAAAAAGGATTAACAACAACAAGAAAACATTTATCTAGTTTAGGATTTAATCCTGTCTCTGGTAGTTTATCAATCATGGATATGTCATTAATATTTGAGATTGCCATTACATTTTTTTTTAAATGGGAATAACATTTATATTATCTTCTTCTTAAGATTGTTGTGAGAAACTTTAAAACACCATTCAAATGGGACTTATGACTCATTCTCAAAGTTATAGAAGCAGTTAATAATTTTGATTAAATTGAAAAACATTTAACAAATGATCCAAATGTTGGTTTTCTTAAAACATTGAAATAGCTAATCCCCTAGAAATGCACAATTTTGAAATTTTTAGAACTGGATGAAATCTTAAAAATCATCTAATCCAGTCATCTAATTTAATGGAACAAAGAGGTTAATTAAAATACTCAAGGTCATATCAATAGCAGGAGACTGTATTTGCTTTGAGGATCCAGAAGTTTGTGTCATTACCAAACACTGGATGATGAGTATAATCAAAGCCAGGAAGTTATAATGTCCTTCATACTCTGAGTTTAACTATGATTTTATTCAGATACAACGAACATTTCTTAGTTACAAGAGGAAAGGAGAAGGTTGTTGATAACCCCTCATTCCCAATTTCCAAACAATATTATTGTCTCTCTCCCATGCTTTAACTTTGTAACCAATGATATTGATTTTTCTATTCATGATGTTGAGTTCTTTTAACCAATCATAATTTGTTCCACACCTACAAAGTCCTATTCTATATTCTATATTGCCCCCAAACTATAAAAGAAAGCTTTCCCCTATTTGGGGGGATGTTAGTTTTGCAGAAAAAGCTGATTATTTATTAATAAATTTGTGATTTACTAATAAATTGATCATGCTTGGAACTTTGTGCCTCAGTCTACTTTATATTAACTATTACCTTATGTATTATATGTAGTGTAATTAATAATTTATTATACAATAACACAAATTATTATAAATCTTCTCACACTACTGAAAAGTTAGAAATCATTGCCTGAACCTAATAAAATATAGTGATATCAATAATTGAAATTACTGAAATGTTTCATGCTAACATCTTGAGGACTAAAAATCTATTTGGAATGTGGGAGTGCTAAATTAACATTATTATTTTGTCATCTGCTGATAATAATATAATAGTTAAATTTGGGTTTTGGAAAGTGTCTGCCAGATTTGAACTCGGAAAGATGAGTCTATCTGATGCTAGGCAATTGTACCACTTTCAAATGGAAAATAAAAACATATACAATTTCTTTCTTCTTTCCCCATTCCACTTTTCTAGATTTGCATTATTTCCTAATTACAGTACTCTATACTATCTTCTTTGGTCTACAGGGATCAAAGACCTTTTTGTGACTTCTCCTCTGAAAGAATGCCAGTAATAAATCACTATTTATTATCACCATATAGAATATGCCAAGGTTGTCGAGATGAAATTTTTCTTAGATGAGAAAATTTGCATAAAAATAAATTGCAGCATTTTAATTGTAGGGGGTGTGACCCTCTCCATTCTTATCTGTGCCAAGCTACTAAATAAGAAAAAGAAAATTAGAATGTGACATGAAAGGAGATGCATCATAAGCAAATATACACTATACCCTATTTTAACCTTTGATATTCATAAGTCTACTTCAAAGTTGCTAGTGTGCTAAAAGAAAATTATCACATATCTATTTGGAACAGAATAAAGAAGGCCTAACCCAGAAACTAGAAAAGGAATTTTTTTTTTTAGCAACTTTTATGGTTTAACACATTACAATGAAACTTTGTTTTTTGGATCTCCAGAAATCAGTCAAAAGAACTCTGCAACTATTCCATACTTTTCTCAAACTATCATCCTTTCTGAGTCTAAGGAACATAAATATTTTCTGGAAAAATTGAAGCTATTTACCCCATCCTCTCATCAGAAAAACATCACATTAAAGCCAAGTTTCCTCTAAACACTGAATGACAAGTTAGTCAAATGCGGTTTGGCAATATTTTTTGAAGTTCAATAGAAGAATCATAATTTCCTGTTATAAAGAGATATTGAATTTGATAATTTCTATCTTCTGGAATACAGAAGCAACGCATCATTTAGTGGTTCCAATACACTATTGACGCCATCCTGCAATTATTGCTAGCCCTGTGTCCTGTTTTATTATTGGAGGAAGAATAAAAAAGAGAAGCTATAGCATTCTAGTCTGGAATGTGTAAATATAATTACATGTGAATGTTTTCTCTGTTTTGGTTGACAAGAGAGGACAAAAAATATGTAAGAAAAAATCAATCATCAAACATTTTTAAAGCACTTACTCTGTGTAAAAGATTGTGGTTGGCAGTAAAGACACTAAGAAAAAAAGATGAAATAGTCCTTACTTTGAAAGAGGCTACATTCTCTCCAGGAAATAATGTGTGCACATATAGTTTATGTAAAAATGTATAAAAAGTTTTTTTTTTTTAAATGAAGAAAACTTGGAAGGTAAAAAACTACAGTTAGGGTAGATTAGGGAAGTTTTGATGTAGGAGATGGCACTTAAGGTAAGCCTTGGCAGAAACTAGGAATTCTAAAAAGAAAAGTGAGGAAGAAGCACATTTCAGTATTAGAATAGTTGGGGGTCACAGACATGGAAGATGAAATGTTGTATGGGGGAAACCGAAAATGATTAATTTAAGTGGTTCAATTAGGGTCTGAAGGTGAGCAAACTGTATTAAATGAATAGCTGAAATCATGAGAACTGATGAATTCACTGAGAGAAATGATGGAGAGAAGAAAAATTACTATAGTATTTTCTTTGACATTAGTTCTGAGCTATTTCTATAGGTGACAGAAACATGGCTTTATTCTGCTCATTTAAAATGTTTACTTTTTCCCCCTTATAACAAATCTTCAACTTTGCTGATATTTTCATATTATCTTTCACATTGGGCAAAGTTGACAAAGGAATGGAGTGTTACTATTAAAAGCAATTTACCTAACCCATTACTGAATTTATTCAGCTAATTCAGATTTCTATGTTTTGAAAATGAGGTTTTTCCTCCCATAGAACCTTGTTCCCCTATATTTCTAATGTTCTGATAATGGAAATAAATGTAATTCCTTAAATCAAATTTCAGAACTCTACTTCTGTGTGTCTTAGGCAAGGAAAGAGCAAGATTATTTTTGTGTGTGTAGTTGATGTTGTTTTAGAACATCTGAATTCAATTATCACACTAAGAGATAATGAAAAGCAAGTAAAAGTAATTAGAGATACATTTCTCATGATAACAGATTTTCTAAGCCCCTTCCAAGCTGGTGCTATTGATAAGTACATTTGGTTAAAGGGTTTAAAAATGATTAAAAAATAAGACGATTCTTATATTAACTTAAATTTTGGGGCTCCAATTGACAATTTCAGAATAGACTTCTTCCATAAACTTAAGTCAAATATAAGTTCAGGATATCATTGCAATCCGACCCTACTGATTCTGAGTATATATTCACTTCTAACAAATTAAACCTTCTCTAACATTTGATAACTATCACCATTCCTCATCAATGTCTTCTGAATTCATCATAGTTACACATCCTCCTTGCAGAAGGAATGTGTTAAATGAGGAAAATTAATTTTTTTACAAAGCAAATTATACATATACATGTATCTGTCTGTATGTATGTGTGTATGTATGTATAAATCTGCTTAACTGCTCCTGCTTTTTATGCTTTGGTTGAAGAAATAAAGGGAGAGGCAGAGAAAAGAAGCTGGGAGTTGGAAGGGGACACATACATGAAGTAAAAAGAGAAATTTATATTTCCCAACAGAGAGAAATAGGAGGCTAAAAATTCTATTTTCTAGGTAATGACACCTTTTTTCAATCTCCTTCCCATAAGCTCTTGAACAGAGCTTATCTTAGTCCCAGAAAACTTATCCAAGAAGAGAGGAATCCAAATATATCACAGGAGGAAAACAAAATTCCAAAACAAATTCTTAAATACTGTAAAATAAAAATTAGAGGAGGAGGAGGAAGGAAAAGAACAACTAATTATAATTATTTACTTAATTGACTAGCATACAGAACTTCTACATATACGACAAAGATATCTCATTATTAGGCAATAGACATTAAAATTTCTTCTTATTTACAATCCCAGAGTAATTGCTTAGTATTTCAGAACCTGGCAAAGTAATGTATTATCTAAACTATATGACTCTTAGCTCTTACCTGCATTGAGGTTAGCCCTGATCAAATTTCTACTTGCCCTCTAGTTGTAAGATCTTTTATTATTGTGGTTTAGTTGATTAGTCATGTTTGACTCTTCGTGACTCAATTTGGGATTTTCTCATCAAAGGTTAACTGGAGTGTTGAAGCTAAAATGTTCCAGTGTTACTATTGGTAACTCTCTCTAATGAGAGCAGTTTTCGTCTACAATATAGAATAATAATATTTAAGCACACTATTCCATTTACTTACTTACTTACAAAGTTCTTTCCTCACAACTGTCCAAGGTAGAAGGCAAAATATTGTAACTTTTGCCAAACAGATGAATAAACTGAGACTCAAAAATGTTAGAATCATAGAGTAAGAATTGGAAGGGACCTTCTGATTTAACCTCCTGTTTTTACAAAGGAAGAAACAGAAGCCTTAAAAGTTTAAATGGTTCTTTTTTAAGTTTTCCCCCAATCTCTCTTATTTGATTTTTGAAATCTTTTTTGAATTCTCCTATAAATTCTTTCTGGACACTTAGTACAGTAACTTACAGTTACAGGACACAATAGTTTAAAAAAAAAAAAAACAGTTTCCAAGACTTACAGAGTCAGTATATTTTACAGATGGAGCTTGAACCTAGGTCTTCAAGACTTGGAAGTTAATTCTCTTTTGATTGTATTATATTGTTTCTCAGTAAGAATCAAAATTGTGTTTAACAGATATTACTAAATAAAAAAAAATTGTAGTTGTAGGTCATGTAATAATTGGAGTACTTACACAGTTCTAAATTCATGAAAATGAATCGGTCAATAAAAGAGATAAAGGTTGTGCCAGAGTTGTATTTTAAAAAAACACTAAGAAATCTAAAAAGAAAAGATGAGAAAACAATACACTCCATGTTGAGGGGACAGACTGTGCTAGTTACTGGCATATGTAGAAATAAATGTATCTTTCAGCTCTAAGTTTATAATTTAATATAATTGAGCCTCAGTCCATTTATCTGTTTGATTGAAGTTATAACATTATGACATTTCAAATATTATAATTTATTTTGTTAAAATAAACTGAGAATTTCTGAATCAGAAAGGAGTTTAGAGATGTGCAAGTTTAAAAATTCTTCATTTTAGAAACTAGAAAACTTAAGGAACAGATAGAGACAAGGACACAAGTCTCCTTACAATTAGGTTCTTGTCTCTATAACTTCCCTTAATATTCATTGCTTTATTCCTTATTCTTCATTGTCAGGAACACCTTCTTTTCATTTAGCCATTTTAGCCTACTTGTACATTATTATAGATCTAATCTTTCTATCTATATACATAACAAATTGTATATTTCTCTGAACTTTTATTTCCTGTGTTAAAAATTAGAATAAACATATTTGTATTACTTATGTTGAGGTGGCATAATTGGATAGACCACTGTAGTGGAGTCAAGAATACTCCTCTTCCTGCGTTCAGATTCAGCTTAAGACCATAGTGTCTGTATGATGCTGGACATATCAATTCATCCTGTTTGCCTCAATTTTCCCACCTGTAAAAAGAGCTGGAGAGGGAAATGGCAAACCACTCTAGTATCTCTGCCAAGAAAACCTAAAAAGGGCGGGGAGGAGGGGGGGAAGGGAGGGGTCATGAAGAAGGACATTAATGAAAATTACTTAACAATAACAAAATTATTGAAATGAAGCTGTCCTGAGTAAACTGTTTTGTAAACATTAAGGGTCCATATGAATGTATGTCATTTTTATTACTATTGTTATAATTACTTACTCATTCTTCTCATCTTATTCCATGGAATTCAAATAGAAAAATAATTCTAGAACCAATTACTATTCTATTATTACCTTTAGTTTTTAATGTTCTATGGACTCTTCCACAGATTGTTTTTTGTAAAATAATAAAAGTATTGAGAATTATACTCATCTTTTGAAGTTTCACTGAAAGTACCTTTAGAACAATATCTAAATATAACAGAAATATATACATCATTGTGTTTTTGCTTATTTTTTTCTTTTTCTGCTAAGTATATATCTCTTGAAAGCCTTTTATTCCATCCAGTTTGGAAACTATGAATATCTAATGACAGCTACTAAAAATACTGTTCTTAAATTTATACAGGTCAAAGTTATGTCTGGGTGACTGTGGAAAACAGCTTTTACTGTAATAATATTCCATCAATAATTGTTTTGTTGTTGACTTATTAATGTAATTTTGAGATCTACATTTATAATACTAAAATTTATCACTTATTATCTAGTAAGGAAGCTTATGGTATATAATGCTTATTGTTTCTTTATAAATTAATTCTGAATTTTTTTCAAACTAAACTGACATATTGCCCAGTTTCTATCATGTTCTTTCATAATCAGCAATGATCTTTCTATACTTTTTGGTGACACAATGTTGTTCTTATATATCTATTATAAAATTCTCTGTTCCTGTAAATATATTCTCATGACTTAATTATTGTTTTGAGTTCACATGGATATTATCTATGTATCTATTCCATTGTTGAATCTTAAATGTTACACAGAAGCCCCATAGAGGTAATCCACTATGCCAGTATTCAACAAACCTCTCTTTTGTATATATTTATCTATTGTCAGCCTTGACTTCTTCTCTGTGAAATGATGTCTTTTCATTCTGGGAAATATTTCTATAAATTTTCACATTCTATCATAGATTCTAAGAACGTCTATATTACAAATACAGACCCCAAAATTATTTTAATGAATGAACAAAAAAAATTGATAGAATCATATATATCTATTAATCTTCTTGCTACTTTTTGATGGCAAAGTATTGGATTTTTTCTGTAAATTTCTTGGGGTTTTTTATTCCTTCTAAATTATTGTTTGGAAACTTCCTAAATCTATTGTTACCCATTTCATTATTCTAATATGTATTAAGAGTTGCATGACAAATGACAAATGGCTCTAAATATAGTCTTCCTCCTTGAATGCTGAATTCAAGATACCAGCAAACCTCTTAGCAAATACAATCAAAGTTTTCTCCTTAGTAACTTTATGCTAATTGTATCTTGCCTGATGTTTCTTGCCAAGATATTTCTAAGTATCAAGTTTGTCTCTTAGTTCGATTTGACCTCTAGATTGAAGTAAAATTGTAACTATGGTCTTGGAATGAACTAAAAGGAACTTGAAAGGAATCAATCAAAAAGTATTAAGTACCTACTATGTACCCTGATTGAGGAAAAAAAAGTATCCAAAAAGATTAAATCATACCTATTTGTTTATAGAACTTGAGGAGGTTATGAATTCAAGATCTAATTACCTTCAACAGAAATTAAAGAAAGGCTAACTGATTGATGCATATTGATGTAATAAAAACTATACAATATATCACTTCAATTTGTAATAAGTTGTAAGCATCATATGCAATGGGGAAAAACTGGAACCTTTCCCAGTAAGATCTGGAATGAAGCAAGGTTGCCCACTATCATCATTATTATTCAAGATTGTATTAGAAACACTAGCCTCTGCAATAAGAGTCAAGAAAGAGATTAAAGGAATTAGAGTAGGCAATGAGGAAATCAAACTATCACTCTTTGCAGATGATATGATGGTATACCTAGAGAACCCCAAAGATTCTACTAAAAAACTATTAGAAGTAATTCATAATTTTAGCAAAGTAGCAGGATACAAAATAAATCCCCATAAATCCTCAGCATTTTTATACACCACCAACAAAATCCAAGAGCAAGAGGTACAAAGAGAAATTCCATTCAAAATAACTGTTGATAGCATAAAATATTTGGGAATCTACCTACCAAAGGAAAGTCAGGAATTATATGAGCAATATTACAAAAAAGTTTCCACACAAATAAAGTCAGACTTAAATCATTGGAAAAATATTAAGTGCTCTTGGATAGGCCGAGCGAATATAATAAAGATGACAATACTCCCTAAACTAATCTATTTGTTTAGTGCTATCCCAATCAGACTTCCAAGAAAATATTTTAATGATCTAGAAAAAATAACAACAAAATTTATATGGAACAATAAAAAGTCGAGAATCTCAAGGGAATTAATGAAAAAAAAATCAAATGAAGGTGATCTAGCTGTACCTGATCTAAAATTATATTGTAAAGCAGCAGTCACCAAAACCATTTGGTATTGGCTAAGAAATAGATTAGTTGATCAGTGGAAAAGGTTAGGTTCATAAGACAGAAGTCAACTATAGCAATCTAGTGTTTGACAAATCCAAAGACCCTAACTTTTGGGATAAGAATTCATTATTTGATAAAAACTGCTGAGATAACTGGAAATTAGTATGGCAGAAATTAGGCAAGAACCCACACTTAACACCATATACCAAGATAAGATCAAAATGGGTCCATGACCTAGGCATAAAGAACGAGATTATAAATAAATTAGAGGAACATAGGATAGATTATCTCTCAGACTTGTGGAGGAGAAAGAAATTTGTGACCAAAGATGAACTAGACACCATTACTGATCACAAAATAGAAAATTTTGATTATATCAAATTAAAAAGCCTTTGTACAAACAGAACTAATGCAAACAAGATTAGAAGGGAAGCAACAAACTGGGAAAACATCTTTACAGTTAAAGGTTCTGATAAAGGCCTCATTTCCAAAATATATAGAGAACAGATCCTAATTTATAAGAAATAAGCCATTCTCCAATTGATAAATGGTCAAAGGATATGAACAAACAATTTTCAGATGATGAAATTGAAACTATTACCACTCATATGAAAGAGTGTTCCAAATCACTATTGATCAGAGAAATGCAAATTAAGACAACTCTGAGATACCACTACACACCTGTCAGATTGGCTAAGATGACAGGAAAAAATAATGATGAATGTTGGAAGGGATGTGGGAAAACTGGGACACTGATGCACTGTTGGTGGAGTTGTGAACGAATCCCACCATTCTGGAGAGCAATCTGGAATTATGCCCAAAAAGTTATCAAAATGTGCATACCCTTTGATCCAGCAGTGCTACTACTGGGCTTATACCCCAAAGAGATATTAAAGAAGGGAAAGGGACCTGTATGTGCCAAAATGTTTGTGGCAGCCCTGTTTGTAGTGGCTAGAAGCTGGAAAATGAATGGATGCCCATCAATTGGAGAATGGCTGGGTAAATTGTGGTCTATGAATGTTATGGAATGTTATTGTTTTGTAAGGAATGATCAGCAGGATGAATATAGAGAGGCTTGGAGAGACCTACATGAACTGATGCTAAGTGAAATGAGCAGAACCAGGAGATCATTATACACTTCGACAACGATATTGTATGAGGATGTATTCTGATGGAAGTGGATTTCTTTGACAAAGAGACCTAACTGAGTTTCAATGGATAAATGATGGACAGAAACAGCTACACCCAAAGAAAGAACACTGGGAAATGAATATGAACTATTTGCATTTTTGATTTTCTTCCCAAGTTATTTTTACCTTCTGAATCCAATTCTCCCTATGCAACAAGAGAACTGTTCAGTTCTGCAAACATATATTATATCTAGGATATACTGCAACATATCTAACATATATAGGACTGCTTGCCATCTAGGGGAGGGGGTGGAGGGAGGGAGGGGAAAAATCAGAACAGAAGCAAGTACAAGGGATAATGTTGTGGAAAATTGCCCTGGCATGGATTCTGTCAATGTAGAGTTATCATTAAATAAAATAAAATTTAAAAAAAATTTGTAATAAGTTAAGAGATACTAAATTCTTAGAAAAATACAATTGACTGGTTTGAACTCTATGCCAGAAACAATATCTTTTATAAACAAAATGAGCAGTCCATTCATTATAAAAAAAGAAACTCCAAACTATACTTGAGAATTCAGCCATTACTAAACTGAGGCATCCTTTCAAATAGAACTGTGGCCCACAACCACCCCAAAACAACACTAATCACTACAAACTTACAACTTTTTTAGTAGGTAATACCATATACTTATAATTTCTAACTTTCAGTATATAAACAAAAAAAGCTTTCAAAATATTCATCTAACCAAATAAACCAAAATTTGTAAATGGAGTTTCATGATCAGGTATATGTGCTTGCTATCATTTTGTTTGCTATTGGAGTTGTCTCAAAAATGCATTTAATAAATCATTTACAGAAAATGGCTTACATTCTGATACTCTTATTCAATTAGAAAAAGTGATGCAATAGTCCATAGAATATTAAATATAAAATAATAATAATTACTTGTTTTCAAACTATTTTTTCTGAACCTCATCAAAAAGAATAAAAACAAGATAACAATGATAATAACAGCAACAACAATAATAATGCACCACTTCATGAGTTCATTTAGTTAATTGAAATATTATAACGACAAATATCTCTGGCATTTCAGTGACAAATTTCAAATCCATATCCATCAAAAGGGAAGACATCCAGTTAAGGAAAATGAAAGACATTTCATTTAACAACAATCATTTACATACAAGATATGCAAGAAATGGAATAAAAGCTAATTATACATACAGCTACATATACCTCTAATCCTATCTACTTTTCACTTCTTATTCTGAACATGGTAAGAAAATCAATTGTATTATTGCTTCTGTACAGGGAAAATCAACAAATAGCTCCATAAATCAATTCACTGTTCTGTAACTCTGAACACCTAAATTTCCTTCCCAGATACTGCTCCTCCATATATATTGTCTGCTCCTATTACCATGTAAACTTTTTAGAAACAAGAAGACTCCAGAATCTAATACCACACAATAAGCAAAGAGTTACACAAAATAGAAAACTAGAAAAAAAATTGCAATATGTCAAGTGAATTTAAAAAAATCAGAAATTGCTATAATGCTGTCAAAGTAAAACAAAAATTCATACCATAAAAAAATGGACTCTACATTATATAAAAGAAACCATAGACAGCAAACCAATATCTAAATTAAATAATTATGCTCCAAATGTCAGCATCTAAATTCAGAAATAAATAATTTACTGAATTAAAAAGAAAAAATACACAGTAATATAATAGTAAATGTAATCTTTAATATCCATCTCTCAGTTTTAGACAAATCTAAAAATAAGATTAACTAAAGGAAATATGTAAATTGAGACTACTGAAGAAATTTAACCTAAAAGACTTCTGGACTGCTAAAGATAAATGCATTACTCAGTACCACAGGGAACTTTTACAAAAAGAGACCGTTTCTAATGAGACTCATTGTGAGTCTCATTAATGAGACTACTTCTCCCTTTCCTCCCTCCCTAGCTGGCAAGTGATCCAATATATGTTGAACATGTGTAATTCTTCTATATAAATTTCCACAAATATCAGGCTGCACAAAAATAATCAGATCAAAAAGGAAAAAAAATGAGAAAGAAAACAAAATGCAAGCAAACAACAACAAAAAGAGGGAAAATACTATGTTGCGGTCCACATTCAGTTCTCACTGTCCTCTCTCTGGTCCTTTCTCATCACAAAACCATTGGAACAGGTCTGAATTACCTCACTGCTGACGAGAGCCATGTCCATCAGAATATATGATATATAATGATATATCATATAATGATCTCCTGGTTCTGCTCGTTCATTTAGGATCAGTTCACTTAAGTCACTCCAGGCTTCTCTGAAATCATAGTGATGATCATTTCTTATAGAACAATAATATTCCATAATATTCATATACTATAACTTGTTCATCCATTCCTCAACTGATGGGTATCCACTCAGTTTCCAGTTTCTTGCCACTACAAAAATGGCTGCCACAAACATTTTTGCACATGTGAATCCTTTGGCTTTTTTTATGATCTCTTTGGGATACAAACCCAGTACAGACACACTGCTGTATCAAAAGGTATGCACAATTTGATAGCCCTTTGAGCATAGTTCCATATTCCTCTCCTGATTGGTTGGATCAGTTCACAACTCTACCAACAATGTATTAGTGTCCCAGTTGAGAAATATATATTTTTTTTAAAATTAAATTAAATAGTAGGGATATCTAGCAGATGAGATTACATATCTCATTTTACTATTAACCTTCTTATTTGTTATCTTTTATATTATAATGTTGGGAGTTCAAATGTTGGAGTTCTTGTTCTTCTCAAAACACAGCTGGTTTAGCTTAGAGCCCTCCGGATGTCTCCAAATCCAAAGGTTCTGTCATTCAGCCTCTGCCTCTGCTTTCTTCAGCCTCCGACCAACACAGAGATGGAATGAATCTCTTGTCTCCTTCACTTGGGGCTCAGTTAGCTTTCTGGTGAGTCTTTCAGACCAGCTTGGTCTCAGTGGGGGGCGTGCAGGAGCCCAGCCACCAACTCCTCTCCAATGCAGCTGAACTCTCTTCTGCGACCAGCCAGCCAAGTGGAATAGATATTCTCTCTTGCCTTGCCTCGGAGAGAGGGCTTCTGGCGTAACTCCGCTGAAATCTGTCAAAGTGCTCTCTGTCTGCACCAGAGTCGCTCCTCTCCAGTCCAGCTGAACTCTCCTCTGCAACCAGCCAGCCAAGTGGAAAATGTATTCTGGAATAGCTCTCTCTCCTCATTGGCCTTATATGTGAATCTTCTGAGAGAATGGGATTATGGGTTTTCTCCCATAGTGCTCTCTGGCCCAAAGAGCTTTAAGGGAGGTGTGAACACAAAGGTGTAAACACAAGCATTGTACTAATTAATTCTACTTAGTACCTTGTTTCAGGTTCTGGCCAAAATCTTCTTGTAAGATTAGATCAACTCTAATTAGTTAGCAGTTTGTAAGGATTCCAACATTATAAGAAACTAAACTGTAGAGAAAAGAGTCATCTGAATATTCATTATTAAAGGAGGACAACATACATACAAGCATCCAAGAAACAATTAAATATAAAAATGGAAAATGTATTGATTCTATTACATCCCTAAAGGTCGATGAGGCAGAAAACATGTTCTGAAACCATAAGTTGGATTTCTGTAGTTCTTTAAGCACTGAAAGCATTTTATATATTACACTATTTCACTTGATGCCTACACTAATGTCATGAAGTAGATACAACATGGTATCTATTTTATAGATGTAGAAACAGTTTTAGGGAGTTTTCATGACTTAGTCACAAAATGAGTACCAGAGATTTGAACCCAAGTTTCTCCTGATTCCAGATCTAGTGTGTTTTCCTACATCATATCTTTCTCTTATTTTATTTGCCTCTGCATATTCCCTAGTTCTTACCACAGTTTTATACTTTTAAAGCATACTTAAGAAGTCTTTGTTGAAGTGGATTGAACTGAAATTTAGCTAAATATGTTTTCAAAAAAAATTAAAGGAAAACATTCTATATTCAAGAAAATAGATTAATGATCAGCAAATGAAACAAATTTCAGCTTATACAGATTACCTCCCACAAAGAGATACTGAACCTTTTTATTTTTATTTTTGGGGATAACTAAGATTAAAGAATGGCAAAAGCTCTAAGGAGTACTTATCTTAACTTTTAACAGGGGCTTAACAAGCTTAATGAATTCAAAGTTGTTGACAAGCTCACTGCAAAGGATGAGTACCAGATTTCCTTCTAGTCACTGGGGGAAAACTCTTCCCTGATTTATTGAAGAACTGACTAGAGGCACGCACGCGCACACACACACACACACACATACACACACACACACACACACACACACACACACACAATACTCAATAGACAAGGAAACTAAACAACTAAGGACAAGCAAAGGACTGACTGATTGCTGAATAAGCAACTCTAATAGCATGCAGTAGAGCTCTCAGTTTGGGGCTTTGTTTTTGTTTTGGGGGCTTTTTCCCCATAAAGACAATTTTTTAAATCAACAAATAAATAAAAATCCTTTCCTGAAACAATTGCACTGCTAAACATCTATGAAAATTCCATTAAGGGAAAGATTGTGAAAAGAATAGTAGGCTAGGAAAAACAGAAGAATTGGCCAAAGACTATCTTTGTGGTTTGCTATCTATGTCATCTTGGGCAAATTATTTAGCCTCTGTGGGATTCTGTTTCTTTGATTATAAAATGAGGAGACTGTACTAAATGATTTCTAATTGTCCTTTCATTCTGAAACTCTATAAACTACTTATTTAGGTCTGATTAAGAATGAAATAGGTAAATTAGATGGCACAGTGGATAGAGTGCCAAGCCTTTTTCAGGAAGATCTATCTGATTTCAAATATGACCTCAGACATGTAAGAGCTGTGTGATCCCGGACAAGTCATTTAAGCCTGTTTGCTCAGTTTTCTCATCTAAAAAAGGAAGTGGCAAACTACTCCAGTACTTTTTACCAGAAAAACTCAAATGAGGTCTCAGGTCAGACAATTAAGAAAATGACTAAACAGCAAAAGAATGAAATGGAAATTACTATACATCAAGCTTTTCAGAACTAAATGAATTAAAGGCATACTTTTAAAGTGCCTTTATTAAGCTTTACCAAGTAGAAACAACAGAAAACCATTAGTACTTTCAGCTAAAATTAAGCACTAGAAAAAGCCTTTGGTGAAATGTCTTTAACCTGGTCCTATTTTCCTCTTCTTCACTCTGCATTAATATTATTTTGAGGTCTAGTCATCCAGGACACCAGATACCTATGTCATACTATGTGGCACCCAATTTCAGTCTTCCACGTTTATCTCTTTGCTTTAGTTCTCCCTTTTTTGACTTATTTTTCCTAAGATCTGTTTTTTATTCTGTTGCTCTTAGTGTTTATGCCTTTGTCAAATGCAGGTGTCAGTCTATTTACAGCCATTCCTTGATGTATTAAGTAGGAAAAAGGGAAAGGAATAATCTAACCTTGGGACAAACAGATTCCCTTAACCATTAGCCAATCATATTGTCATACAAGTACTTGTAATATTATTAAAACTTCTTATTCATGTCACAGTTCAATTTGCTTTCCTGGAATCTTATGTCTATATAAGTTTTTTTTTTCCCCTAGATTTGTCCCACCCCTAGTATTTTGTTTCCTCTATCCTCCTACATACAGATCCCACTTTTGATTGCACATATAGTCTACCATTCTGGGTGGGGGGAACAGTATTTTATTTGCATAGGGCAAGTGCCCACAAAGTGGTCAGAAAAAGTGATAACAAGGACATTCTAAATATCTCTTTTAAGAACTTTTGAATTTTATGAAATGGGAGACACTGACACAGTACCACTCAGTATGGCAAGCTCTTCTCAGAGAAGGTGCTGCTCAATGAGCAAAGCAGAATTGAATTAGCCCAAAAGAAACACAAGATGTACAAAGTTAGAGAATCCACCCTCTATGTTGAGAGAGAGTATTTATATCCAATATGTGGCAGAGCTTTCTAAGCTCATAATGGTCTGATCAGCCACAGTCAGACACACTGCAACTCAACTCTAATATAATGATGTTATTTTGGTCCTTTTTGAGAATGGAGGATAGCAACCAACCCTATCATTAAATTTCTATAAAGAATTTGGGGCAAGAGTTAGAGGACTTGAGTTTTCATTCTTCTTTTGGATCTATTATTTGTGACCTCTAAGAGCCTCCATTTCCTAATTTATAAAATGGGGACAATAATCCTACTTTACATGATTATTGGAACATATTCCTGGTGCATGTTCATATGCATGATCTTTGTCAGGTCTTTCCACAAATACACAGAGAATTTCAAACACTGAGAGACAAAAGAGATCATCTAGTCCTTCACTTGACTAAGAATTTCCTCAATTATCTCCAACAAGGTTTTGAATATCCTCTGCTTGGAGTTCTTCAGTGAACAAAAGTCTGCTGGTAGCAGTCAAGGTAGGGATTCAACCTTTTTAAGTGGAATGGACTCCTTTGGAAATCTTTTAAAGTATACAGAAAGACCTATTCTTGGAATCATATTTTAAATTATAATTTGAAATACATAGGATAACAAATTGTCAAAATAGTTTTAATTTATGGAAGTTAGGTGGGATAGCAACTGAAGCACTGGACTTTAAGTCAGGAATCCCTGAGTTCAAATCCAGTTTTAAACACATTACCTGCATGATCCTGGGCAAGTCACTTAAATTCTATCTGTCTCAGTTTTTCCATCTGCAAAACAGGAATAATAATAGCACTTACATCCTAGAGTTATTGTAAGGGCAAAATAAGATAATATTTGTAAAGATGCTTTATAAATCTTAAAGTAATAGGTAAATACTAATTGCTTTTATTGTTATAAACAACTATGAGTTTAAAAATCTCTGTGCTAAATCATAATAATAGAATCATTTAGATCGTTAAGCTTAGTTTTCTCCCCTTTGAATCAATCTATAAGCATTTATTAAGAAGATTTTTGTGTATAAGAGCTCATTATTGACTGTGCTCCACCCTACCCCTTCTAAAAATAGTTAATGGAAGTTAAAGGAAGGTGAGAGGATTGGTGAAACTGAGTATTGCATGAAAATAAAATATATCAATAAAACATAGCATCTCTTTTATAATCATTTATTAAGCTCCTACTATGTGTCAGGCAATATGCTAGGTCCTGGAGTTATAATAATGACAAAAATGAAAGTCTCTGTTAACAAGGAATTTATGGTCTCTTAAAGGTCAGCTTTTTAAACTGAATGAGAGCTAAATGTAAGGTTCACAAAATTGACATTTATTATCAGGATATGTTTGATTTGTATACCTATTTTATATACCTATATATCTGGGGTCATATAAAAGTTTCTCAGGTGAAAAGGGACTGTGAGTTGAAAAAGTTTAAGAAGCCCTGTAATGAGAAAATATGAGATATATACACAATTACATATAAAATATATCCAAAGTAAACAACAGGATAATTTTCAAATAGAAGCACAAGGGAAAGGAAAAAGAGTGTGAAGGCAAGAGAGAGAACAAGAAAGAACTCTTGTAGAAAGCGACATTTGAGCTGAGCTTTGACGAAAATTAGGGGTTTGAAAAGGTGAAAATAGGGAGACAGTATAATCTAAACATGGGACAAACCTATACAAAAACATAGAGATGGAAAATGGAGTCTTGTGTGGGAGGAAGAATGAGAGGGCCTGTTTTAGACCACAGAGTATATGTTTAAGGGGAGTGAAAAGGAAGGTTGGAGCTGAGTTGTTGCCTTTAAATGCTAAGAGGAGTTTGCATTTGATCCTTTAGCTAATAATCATTGGAGCTTATCTGGTAGGGGAGAGACATGGTCAGATCTTGTCCTTTAAGATTATCATTTGTGAAGCTGTGTGGAAGAACTGGAAAGGGGAGAAACTAGAGGCAAAGAAGCCAGTTAGAAATCTTTGAAACAAATTTAGATTGTTCAAAATTCAAATGGATTAAAACTACATTCTCTTTTTTATCTTGGAAAAAAAAAAAGAATTGGAACTTTCTCCTTTAAATAAAGGCTCTTGGTTGTGAGCAAGGCAAAGCCAGTTGAAGGACCTTCTCTTTCTTCTTATATACTTTTTTTTTTCCTGTCCAGTAAAGAATATAAGCTAAGAAGACTTTTAATAGCTTTTCTCCCCCACTGTATTTCCTTTGAGTTATGCACAGAAGAATTCTTTATAACGTAACTGGCCAACTCTAAGCAGTGGCCAGATCAAGCTAATAGGTGAGAGCATATGAGACCCCTTAAGAGAAAGATAAATAGGTTTGAACTGCCCCCTGAA
The DNA here is from genome assembly GCF_016432865.1 of Antechinus flavipes. Classification (NCBI taxonomy): domain Eukaryota; kingdom Metazoa; phylum Chordata; class Mammalia; order Dasyuromorphia; family Dasyuridae; genus Antechinus; species Antechinus flavipes. The sequence continues at coordinate 356,164,220 of NC_067401.1, forward strand.
GGCATGGGTGCGTGAAATCAGAGAGAATTCTAGGTTTCCACTCTTTTTTTTTTTCTTTTCCTTCTAGCAACTGTTATACAGGCTGACTTTGCTTCACCCTTCAGCAGAGAAATGAAATGACTTTAGCTGAGCCTCCATTCTTCACTCTTCCTTTGCTGATGGAGTGATTGGGTGATTGTTTTGCAAAAGGAAACAGCCGAAATAAACTCTCTTTTTTTGGTATGTCTCCTAAAAGATCAGTGTTCTTCTAGCTATTCAAAAAGCTCATAAAATTTTCTTAAAAACAAACAGAAAAACACTGTTTTCAGCTCAGTGGAAGCTTTGTATACTAAAGCCAGCTGTCAACAGGAGCAGCCAAGATCTTCCTTTCACAGCCAGTGACAAAGAAAGCTAAGAAAGGAATTAAAATTTAAATGAACTAAACACAGCAGGACTCAAACAAATACTGGCCTGGGCAATAGAACCTTGTAACAAATAATCTTGACCATGTTCTCCCTCCTGCCTGGTGGTTATCTAGACAACTATGGAAAATGCATTAATTCTTGGAAACCAACAGAGCCTTACTTTAGCAAGTTACTAAATTAGTGAATAGTCACTAAGAGACTTAGAAAAGCTCCACGTATGATTCATCTTTCTCTATCAGGACTCCTTAAAATTTGAATATCCACTTATTCAACAGCTGAAGATAAAACTCCTGCAATGATCTTTTATTGACTGTCCAGATATACTCCTTTGTTGCACTTTAAATCATTTTGATCAAAAGTGAAATAGATAGATAGATAAAGAACTTTACAAGTCTTAAATCTCTGTGTGATTTAAAAAGGCTTGAGAGACAGTTTCTGAATAATTTAAACCCAGCAGTTTATTAATAAAAGGATGATCATTTGGTAATCTGTCTCAGAACAAATACAATCATGGCAGCAGAGCTCACAGCTCATATACCCTTTTCCATGAGGGGCTAAAGTCACCTATCATCATGTCACCCTTGGACAGAGAAAATATCTCTACACCAGATCATTCTCAGCTTTGGGATATCCAGATAAAAAGTACTATCTCCATCCAAGCCTTGAATAGAACACAATGCACTTCTTCACCTTAGATTAAATCCCTTGTAAGGCTGGATAGAGTCTGACCAAGATGAAGAGAGTTAATTCAATATCTTTGTTAATAATGTCCTTCAAGAAACTGAACTTTCTAAAATGAAGAACTTAGATGGGGAAAGCTCTGAATCTCTCCAAGATATTGGTTATTAATTATCATTTCTCTGATCTCTCTCATATAGACAGATATATAGCTATAGATATATCACTATGATCAGAATCATCAAACTCATTCAGTCATTTCCATCTGATGTTATGGTTTTCTGATGAAAAAACAGACTAACCAAATATCAGAATTAACATACTCACTTTCCTTGTTTTTACCATATCTGTCTCAACCACCAATCCATCAAGTTTTCAGTCTTCCTTCAAGCCATTTGTGTTCCTGTTATCTAATATTACTATAGATTAGTGAGCCGTCAGGCAGAGCTTTTAAATCCATTTAAAATAATACAGACAACTCTATAACAGTAATATTTATTATCTTGAAATTGGGTTAAATTAATTAATTTCCAAGTGCAGAAAGCAGAGGCATTGGTAGAAAAAGCCATCCATATTATGAAAGAGGTTTGGTGAAAGAGAGGATCCTATGGGACAAAGTAAACTCAGTAAAGTATGTCAATGGCAAGAGAGCTATTTCAAGTTTGAGTTATATTTATAGGAATATAATGTTCAGGAAAAATGAAGTTATAGTTCCAGTCTTCTTCCCTGGTTAGATTACATCTTGAACCTTGGGTCCTGTTCTGGCCACCAGAATCGAGAAACTAGAAACAAATTGTATAACAAAATGACAGAATTTAAGATTTGGAAGGGACCTCAGAGATTATTTGGTCCTAGCAAGAGTTCTTCCTATATTATATCCCCAATAAGTTGTTAGTTTTTACTTTAAAACCCCCATGGAAAGAGAGATAATACATTCCACTTTTTGGAGGGCTCCAATTTGAAGTTGTTGCATATAGTAATCTCAGATCTTCTCTACAGTTCTATTTATTGTTCTTAGGTCTGTCTTTTAAGCTAAACAGAACAAAGTAATTTCCATTTCAAAGTAAGAGCGCCTCATGTACAATGACCATGTTCTGTCATAAACACAGTCTAGCTTTCCTTTTCTCCAATATGAATAGCACCAATTCCTAAATATTATTTACCATCTACTTTTCAATTATTCTTAGTTATATACCTTGGACCAAGGAGAACAAATCTGAACTAATTCCTCAACTAAATCCCATACTAACTAAAATAACATCTATTTCTCCAACTAAAAGCCCATCTTTTATAGGAAGCCTTTCCTAATCACTCTTACTTTCAATGTATTCTCCAGATGGATTATTTCTTATTTATTCTATACACCTTAATAAAAGAATGATCATTTAGCCATTTCTTTTGGACCAAAAACAATCATGACAGCAGAATTCACAGTTCATATGCCCCTTTCAATGAGGGATTGTCACCCATCATCATGTCACCCTTGGATAAGGAAACCATCTCTATATTAGACAGAGGGCACAGATGATTTTCTTTTTTTTGCTTTTTTCTCTGGGGCAATTGGAGTTAAGTGACTCGCCCAGGGTTCCAAGCTAGGAAGTGTTAAGTGTCTGAGACCAGATTTGAACTCAAATCCTCCTAACTTCAGGACTGGTGCTTTATCCACTGCACCAACTAGCTGCCCCTGCACAGGCTATTTTCTAATTCTTTTTTGCATCCTCAGTGCTTAGCACACTGCCTGGTACATAGTAGATGCTTTAAAAAAAAAGTTTATTGATTGATTTATTGACCACAACAGTCTTCAAACATTTGAATAAAAACTATAATGTCTCCCTAAAGGCCTATGAAATGATATATCTTATTCTTTTAGAATATAACCAAATCCAGACTTCTCTTATTTAAATAATATTGGGAGAAGTCTTTCCATTTACAATCAAAGAATCAGATCATAGATTAAGCACTGAAAGATACCTTAAAGGTCATGAAGCTGAACCTCCTCATTTTACAGTGGAGAAACTAAGGCCATAGTGGTTAAATAACTTTTTTTATGCAGATTAGTTTGCATGGGTAGGAAACAAATCATAGCATTCAAATAGCAGTCCTATCATAGCATAATGTTCCTTAATGTCTAATTACATTTATAATATGAATTCCCATATGGATGTGTTTAGTCCTATCAGCTCATTGATCATTAGAAAAGAATTATACATTTAGTGTCCCAAAAGTTAAATTTATGTTTGGAGATGGTCTAAACAGCATAATTTTTTTAAATCCTTAATCTTACCCCCTACACTCCTTTGTACTAATATCAGTGACTATATTATATTGTTATGTGTTTTAGAATTTTCCATAATCAAAACTTTCATCACTTGGTGGCTGGCATAATGGAAATTAGTCCCTATATATTTATCTAGGCTGATCCTCAGACAGCATACCATCTGACACAAAAACTTTCTAACTTGATAGAACTTGCATATTTTGTTGCTATAGTCTTTGAGAATTCAAAGTTACTGCCAGAATACTGTGAAATTAGAATAGGACTTTCTTTTTTTTATTATAGTTTTTTATTTATAAGATATATGCATGGATAATTTTTCAGCAGTGACAATTCCAAAACCTTTTGTTCCAACTTTTCCCTTCCTTCCCTCACCCACTCCCCCAGATGGCAGGTTGACTAATACATGTTAAATATGTTAAAGTATAAGTTAAATACAATATATGTATACATGTCCAAACAGTTATTTTGCTGTACAAAAGAATTGGACTTTGAGATAGTGTACAATTAGCCTGTGAAGGAAATCAAAAATGCAGGTTGACAAAAATAGAGGGATTGGGAATTCTATGTAGTGGTTCATAGTCATCTCCCAGAGTTCTTTCCCTGGGTGTAGCTGGTTCAGTTCATTACTGCTCTATTGGAACTGATTTGGTTCATCTCATTTTTGAATAGGGCCATGTCCATCAGAATTGATCATCATATAATAGCATAAGACTTTCTTGAAGGGTCCAGGCTAATAGCAAAAAATTAAGTAAGGACAAGGGCAAAGATGCTTTTTTTAAAAAATCAGTAAGATGAGACTGGAATGGGACAGGCTTACCTAGAAAACAGCTCATGAAAAGGTATCCCAATGTCTTAGAAGATTGCAAGTTTAATATGAATCAAAAGTGTGTTTCAGAGCATAAAAAATAATGTAATCAGGACCTTAATGAACTGAGGCTAGGTATCTAGGTACCTAGAACAACATAAACAATCATAATATTGTTTTGTAATTTTCCAATGTTAACTCTGTTTCACACAGATAAAGCTGTCTGAAGCTGGAAGAAACTCTTGACAGGCAACATGAGGGGTTGCAGCAGTCTCCCTCTCCCCCAATTATGTTGTAGCCCTGATAAAATAAAAAAAAAAACTCCTTCTACTCAAGCTTTACCAAAGCCTGGTATCTATAATTTCCACCACCCCTGATTCTACTTAGGAAAGTCCCTTCCCACATCTGGCATTAATTATCTTTTCTAATCAAGCCCATTTTTAGAGTATATAATTTTCCGATTGAACCCCATATTCATTTTCTTCCTGACACTACTTCCTCACCTTCACACAAGATGAGTTTCTTGCATTGGTGGCGACAAACTTCTGTCTTTTTCTATTGCTACATAAAGTATTTATTTATATGCTTTTGTGTGTCTGCTTGCTGTGCCTCAAATTAATAAGACTCAATTGTACCAACTTTCTGAATAACAATGTTCTGGAAATTTCCAACCCAGGTCTTTGTTTTAACTCAAACAGTGATGCCAAATAAAGCAGTTACACAGAAAGCATATTTGAATTGTTTGAAGAGCCTTGGTTATGTTTCTAGGGGGTTGAGTAAAATCAGCAAGATAGTTTGAAATGATACACATTTGAGAAATTACCATCTCTGTGATAGAAATAGATGCAGCCCAGCTACTGAGAGAGACTTCATTTAGAAGAAGGAAGGAAAGGGTCTAGCTCTCTTTACCTTGGCCCTTGACCAGATAGAATTGGACTTTGTGAACTTGAAAGGAACACAGGATTTTTTTTATTATTATTACTTTTTATTGATAGTACATATGCCTGGGTAATTTTTACAACATTATCGCTTACCCTCACTTCTGTTCCAAGTTTTTCCTTCCCTCCCTCCACCCCTTCCCCTAGATGACAGGGAGTCTCATACATGTTAAACATGTTAAAGTATATCTTAAATACAATATATGTGTGCAGAACCAAACAGTTCTCTTGTTGCACAAGAAGAATTGGATTCAGAAGGTAAAAATAACCTGGGAAGAAAAAAAAATGCAAGTAGTCCCCATTCATTTCCCAGTGTTCTTTCTTTGGGTGTAGCTGCTTCTGTCCATCATTGATCAATTGGAACTGAATTAGATCTTCCCTTTGGCGAAGAAATCCACCTCCATCAGAATATATCCTCATATAGTATTGTTGTTGAAGTGTATAATGATCTTCACTCAGCATCAGTTTATGTAAGTCTCTTCAGGCCTTCCTAAAATCATCCTCCTGATCATTTCTTATAGAACAATAATCCTCCATAACATTCATATATCATAATTTATTCAGCCATTCTCTACTTGATGGACACCCACTCAGTTTCCAGGTTCTTGCCACTACAAAGAGGGCTGCCACGAACATTCTTGCAATACAGATCTTTTCCCCTTCTTTAAAATTTCTTGGGGATATAAGTGCAGTAGTAGCATTGCTGGATCAAAGGGTATGCACAGTTGGATAACTTTTTGAGCATAGTTCCAAATCGCTCTCCAGAATGGCTGGATGTATTCACAACTCCACCAACAATGCATCAGTGTCCCCATTTTCCCGCATCCCCTCCAACATTCATCATTATTTTTTCCTGTCATCTTAGCCAATCTGACAGGTTTGTAGTGGTATCTCAGAGTTGTCTTAATTTGCATTTCTCTGATCAATATCATATGAGTAGAAATAGTTTCGATTTCATCATCTGAAAATGGGACATAGGATTTTTAATTAAGTCACTAGTAGTTATCTCTGAATGATTACAAGTATTGTCTGTATTGAGAACCAAGAAAAACTGGAGCCAGATTTAAAAAAAAAAATCTAGACATACTGAGAAAAGGCAGCTTTAAGTTAACAAAGAGATATCTAAGGGGAATTTCCTGAGCACCTAAAAAAGGAAATCAGAAGACTTCCAGAATTCAGGAACTTGAACTATCTCTTCTACTACATATGCTTTCTAACTGAAGACACTTTTACCTGTTCTCTATAAACTTGTGAGACAATATTATCACAGTCTTTAGGGTAATGTTGATGTTTTATCTCACTCTAAAAGTATTCCTTACTAAAAGCTTCCTAGAAAACTCATTGATATCAACTAACAATCAGGGAAAAACATCCCATCTCCCACAGGGATAACTCTGAAGTCTTAAGGGAATATAGTAGTAACTTACCGTGGCCATAGAACATGTGCTACATATATAAAGTGAATTATGAATGCAAAATCATTATAGAAATATAAGCTATTGTTAGGATTACTTGTCATTTAAAATTCATAGTTCCTTACTGTTATTACTATAAATAAAGGAAAATATATTGTCCTTTGCCTATTTTCAAATGCAAAACTTTATGGTTTTTCCAAAACCATTTTTTCCAAATATAAAATCATTCTGCCCATGACATATGTCCCTCCATTTTACAATGATATCTACAGTATTTATCCAGTTTATATATATGTGTGTATATATATATGTATACCACTCTGCTTTTGTTGAAATTTGCTAGTCATTACTATGCAGAGATATGTCTGTGGCTTAAAAAGAGATAAATCTTTGAGATATTAGAAAAATATCAGAGTGAGCTCGGGAAAAGATTTAAAATAATCCTTTCTGCCTGTTTATTTTCCCTCCCATTCAAAACTGAAATCTCTGGAAACCTATTGCTCTCCCTTGTTGGACTTCCCACCTTTTTAAGGGATAGTTATCCCTAGAAACATTGGCTTTTTTCAAGGGCTGTGTTGAAGGACTGAAGGATTTTTTTTCATTCATTGGTACAATTGAATATGTCTTCAAAAGAGATAGGGAAATGAAATTGAACCCTTTCTGTTTCTACTGTCCAGCAAAGAGTTAGCATGCTTGGGAAGCAATACTTTTACATAGGAAATTATTGTCATATACTGACTCATAAAACTCAGGTTATTCCCAGATAGCTATGAGTGGAGCAGAAATAAAACTATTCTGACTTTCTTGGGAAGGGGAGGGGAGGAAGAGGAAGATACCACTTATTTGTATAACTTAGTCAGAAATATTAAAATGGCATAGCTGACCAAATTGTTATTACACATTTTGATAGGACTTGAAGCTTCAGAAGATAGGAAGAAACTATCATCAAGACAGGTTCACTTCTTAAAAGAAAAAGAAAGTGATACATTCCATTGTCTTCTTGGTTAATGGAGGAAATGTGTAGAAAATCACTTAAGAAAGTTGGAGCTAGTTATAATAGAAAAAAAAAGGAAACAGAAACTGGCTGTTGTAAAGCAATTCAATAGGGAGAAAACCCAGTAGTAATAGAAACAGGCATAGAGAGGGAAACAGCATTATGTACTTGAAAAACCATTATAATACCTGCCATCTGGGGGAGGGGTTAGGGGAAGGAGGGGAAAAATTGGAACAAAAGGTTTTGCGATTGTCGATGCTGAAAAATTACCCATGCACATATCTTGTAAATAAAAAGCTATAATAAAAAGAAGAAAGAAAGAAAAACCATTAGAAGGAGCTTCCAATCGAGATGGTTACATAAGCAGGAAGTATACTACTCAGCTCCCAGTATCTATTCCAGTAAAACCTGAAAGTCCACAGCAGATTGGAAAAAATAATAATCAAGAAATACAATGAGAAACTACATCTACATGACTTCTTCCTGAACAGAACCTTACAAGAGGTTGGCTAGAAGTCTGAGAGCAATAGAAAAGTGAGTCTACCAGCAATACGAGCATCAGTCCAGCACAGCATCCTAGATTCACATTTTTACTAAGAATACTTTTTGTGTGTTCTCCTATATCCATGAAAAAGGGATTAGGATTTTTTTGTGTAAAGTTCATATTTAAAAAAAAGAATATTGGAATTGCATTCAAAATGATATAGAAACAATTCATTTCAGTTCAGTTTAATGAAATTCAATTCAATAAACATTTAAGTGCCTACTATTTCCAGACAGTGTCATAGGCCAGTGGTGTCAAATTCAAAAAGAAACAAGACAAAAATTTCATAAGGATATCTGTGGGGACCACATTATTAATTGAGAAACCCACAGAATATATCTATATTTTACCTCATTTAAAATTGTTTTGTTAAATATTTTTCAATTACATTTTCTGGCAGCACTTGAAAGTTTGGTGGACCATGAATGTTTTACATGTTCATCTTAGGCATTAGATATATAAAGATGAAAATTAAATGTTTCCTGGACTCAAGAGGCTTGTATTTTACTGCTTAAGCAACCATCTTGATTGGAATCCCCATCTAATGGTTTTTCAATATTGCTGCAATGATCCAGGTGAAAAGTGATATAAGGCTAAATCAGCAGAAGCTTATAGATCCAATCAGTTGTCATGTCTTGCTGACAAAACTTAATTGTCTTGTTCAATCTCTCCATCACTCACATCCATTCCTATCATCCTATGCAAACACTTCCTACTTTAATTCAGGTGTTCATTATTTCTCATATAAGTTACTACTGGTGCGGTCTCTCTCACTGGCCTCCCTCCCTCCTTTATCTCTCTCTCTCTCTCCTCTCTCTCTCTCTCTCTCTCTCTCTCTCTCTCTCTCTCTCTCTCTCTCTCTCTCTCTCTCTCTCTTTCTCTCTCAAGTCTTTTACCAATCCATTCCATCTGACATTCTCTCCCAAAGTAATTTCCCCCCTAAGCCTATATCTGACCCTGTGGCTCTTCTACTCATCCAGGTTTAGTGACTTTCTCTTGCTTTAGGATAAAGTACATACTCCTCTGTTTAGCTTTTTCATATTTTCAAGCCCTAAACTCCATCCATTTTTCCAGGTCTGTTGGACATTAGAACCTTCCCATACTTAGAAATTGAGGGAAAAAAAACAAAAAAAAACTTCTGTCTACTCTTCATACAGGGAACTCCATCCTATGTTTTTATAATATTTGTTCCCCAGACCTAGACTACACTCCCTCCCTTTCTTTGCCTCTGCATCCCTGTCTTACTTTAAAAGAAAGATCTCTAAAATGCAAGAACCAATCTTCTACACAAAGCCTTTCCTGATTCCCCCAAATACTAGGGTCTCCCCTCCCTTGTATTTAACTATTTTGTATACATATTCATGTTATTATGTAATATATGTATAATATTCATGATATTATAATTAATATATTTATATATAAATTATATATAATATGAATGCATATATACATACGTACATATTTGTTGGGTTTTAGTCATTTTTCAGTTGTGCCCAACTATTCATGACCTATTTGAAGTTTTCTTGGCAAGTGTTTTATCATTCCTTCTCTAGATAATTTTATAATCAAGGGAAATGAGGCAAACAGGGTTAAGTGACTTGGTCAGGGCCACATAGCTACTTTTTTGTCTGAGGCCAGATTTAAACTTAGAAAAATGAGCTTTATTGACTCCAGGCCTTACACTCTATCTAGTACCACCTCTACCTATGTGTGTATATGTCTATGTCTATGAATGTATATTCACAGACACACCACATACACCCATATTCATATAAAACAGCATTTATATAAAATTTTAATCTTTGTAAGCCCTTTATAAATTTCTCATTTGATTCTTCAACAACCTTACAAAACAGATGCTTTATTATCCCCATTTTATAGATAAAGAAATCAGGCAAATAATTTAATACACTTGCCCAGAATCAAATGGATATTTGGTGTCTAAAAGTTGATCTGGGCTTGACTCTTCTTGACATCAGCACTCTATGAATTGGGCCATCCAACAGTCTCTAAACACTACAAGTATAATTTCTTCTGTTTTGCAGATGAGAAATACAATTGTTAAATAAAATGTCTGCACAGCTAATAGACAAGGTAAGATTCAAACCCAAGATTTCTTGCTTCCAAGTCCAATGCTCTGTCTGCTATGATCAAAAACATGTTTATTCATACTACAAAGCTCCTGATTCATTGGATAAATTAGATTACTTTTATAAGCCTGATATTGAAGACAGAAAGGAAGCCTAGGAATTTGCATTACAAGTGCATAAACTTATACACAAAAAAACAAAACTAGTAAAACAAAATATGTATTGTTATTCTGAATATATGCCCAAAGGAAGGAGTAGAACAAATTGGAATGATCAAGAAAAGAATCTGTAGTGTGCAAAAAAGGGCAAATTGAATGATATGATAAACATGTGGTTATTTAAAAAACTCATTTCCTTTTAGATATTACTGATCTTAATACTGTTAGTCTAATGATGTAAGAGACATTAACAATTTTAATAATAATAACTGGCACTTATAAATAACCTTAAAGTTGGCAAAATACTTGTGAATAAATTATTCCATTTGCATATTTGACTCATCTGCTTTAAAGCTAAGTTTTCAACCAATCTTTAGAAATACTATCAGTCTTGTTAAAAATAACTGTCATTCCCAGTTGCTTACCATCTCAAGGAAGACAGAGGGGAGAGAGAGAGAATTAGGAACCCAAAGCTTTAATATTTAAAACCTTGTTTTAACACATAATTGGGGGAAAATAAAATATATTTTAAAAAAGAAGAAGAAATACAATCACTTTTTCCAATAATACCTATTGGAACATGAGAGGAAGAACAAAGAAAGGAGCCACAACATGGATTAGTGGATTGAATGGAAAAATAGCATCCTAAATTTGGAATCATGTCTTTGATCTAGGCTTGGCCATAGGCACATTCCTTAACCTGAGACTCCAATCCTCTTTTGTAAAATAGTAATAATAATGATAACAACACAACAATAATAATAATAGTGATAATGGCATTTTTGAATGATGATGATGACAATGACAAATGTGGTGATAATAGAGAAAACAAATTAAAATCTTGAAGAGTTTAGAGTGCTAGTCTGGGGTCAGTAAGAGCTGAATTCATGCTCTGCCTTTTATATAAGTTGTTTGTTTTATCATGGCCAACTCACAACCTTTCATAACCCCCAGGCAGCCTTACACTCTGTCATTGATGCTGATCTATATAGATGAAAGTAGGAAGCTCTTTATGTTGCTTAAATTCTAAATTCAGGCCAAAAACAAGAATATAAACAAAACAATAGTGCTTATCTCCCAGGGTTAATACTAAGCCTAAATGAAATGGTATTTTAAAAGGGCTTTAAAATGCCAAAAAAAAAAAAAACCTATATAAATGTCAAATATTAATACAGATTTAGATAACTTTAGATTTGTGTATTCTCTGAGCTGGAAGGATTCTTAGAAGCCATACAGTCTGACACATAGATGAAAAAGAAACTCAGAAAATGCAGCTATTTTTGCTTGAAGAATTCTAATGAAAGAAAATCCAATAATTCCTAAGGTAGCCAAATTAACCAAATCATCCATCCTCTCTAACTTCTTTATTTCACAGATGAGGAAACTGAATGGTACCATACTGATTTTTAATCATCATCATCAAACAAAGCCAAACCCTTTGCTGGCTATGGGAGGAATACTGGCCCCTGGAAAGTAACCTGAAGTTAAACAAAGGATTGTGAAGGCTAAATCTACAGTAAGGCAAATATATTCCTCCCTCCATTTCCTACCTTTTAAATCCCCCACAAATCCCCACCCACTATTTCAGGAAATATGAAGAGTTGTTATTTGGTTCTTATCAACTAGCATCTAACGCTATAATCAGAAGGGAGAGAGATCATGAATTTGTTAGATCATACAAGAAAGATGTCAATGCTAAATCATGTCAACAGCTCATTGTGTATCACAGCAGCCCAGACTAGTTTATCATTGGTTTTGGTACTACTTCCAATCTTCCTCTGATAGTGGGTGGAGATTATCTCTTGCCACTTTAGACATGTAAAATGTTTTTATTGTTTATATTTCAGAGAAGATTTCTCCCCTCCTCCACCTCCTCTACCTCCTCCTGCCTTGTGATAAGATAGCATTCTCAAATAAGGAAGTATTCAGCCCATCTTCTGACCAAGAAAAATTACATATACTACACAACCTTAAGGAGCAATAATCAAAGCAACAAAGGAAAGACCCAACCAGAGAAATATTAAGGACAAGATACAGTATTATATCCTCCAATTACCTTCTCAGTTCAATGAATCCTTCCTGTGACACAATCTATATAAATCTGAATAATCTACTTTACTTATTAATAATCCTGAAAATTCTCTAAAATTATAAGCTACCAAAAAGATGTCAGTATACATTGGTAGAAAAAGTTTATTAGTAGGAGCTGCATAAGTGTACAAAATTCTTAGGTTTGATCACTTCCTGCTTCTTCACGTAAGATTCACATTATTAGATCATTAGCTCAACAAAAATAATGCACATCAGAAAAATAAGGAAATTATCTAGCAAATAAATTTCAGGCCATTTAGTCTAGCATTCTAGGCACTCCTCCACCATCTAGCTTCAATTCATCTTGCCATCTTTATAGTCTCTCCTAGGCACAAGTGTATCAGAACTCACTTGAACCAATTCACAAAAGTGGATTGTTAAATTCTCAGTGTAATCACTTATACTCTGGAAATCAACAAAAGCTAAAAATCAGAGCTTGAGTTGTATTCTTAATAGCCCAAATTTAATATTTAATAATGCAGATTAAATATAAAAATATGTGTGTATCTTTTATTCCCCCAAAGAGCCAGTATTAACCATTTACCAGCAAATCCCTGTTCAACTCTATTTTTCAGAAATTTGGGGCTACCTATCACCTCCCGAAATTCTTTCAGATTTTCCCATCTTCTTTTTTTAGGTTGCTTCCTATACTTCCTTCTTTTCCATTCCTGCCTATTCATACCCTACCATTGAAAGTTTATCCCTTCACATTTCATACAAGGCATTTTCTCTGGACATCTTTTAAAACATTCTCCCTCATCACCTCCACCTTGTGACTTTTGCTCAATGTTTCAGTCTTGTTAGTCTCTTCAAGACCCCTTTTTTGGCAGCTAGTGGTATACTAGATAGAATATAAGGCCTAAAATCAGGTTTAAATCCAGTTTCAGAGACTTATTGCTGTATGACCCTGGGCAAATCACTTAACTCTGCCTGAATTTTCTCATCTGTAAAATGAATTGGAGAGGAAGATGGTAAAATACATCAGTATCTTTGTCATGAAAATCCTAAAGTGGGATTACAAAGAATTGGATGCAGCTGCAACAACTGAAGTCTGTCAAGTATGAGCTAAAATCCTTCATAAATCCACCCTCAATTGTAGTTTCTTTTCTCTTTTATTTCCTGTTTCTGTACATAGCTTCCCCATTTTATTCCTCAAGAGTATAAATCAAAGTCATTTTTTTTTAATCTTTCCCATTGCATAGGACAGTGTCTGGCACAGAGGAGGCATTTAATTAATGATTGTTGAATTATATGCCCAAAACCAAATTCCCGCCAACATTTCTATTAAACCAGATTTGTGATTTCATTGATATAGGAATTACTGAATGAGAAATTTCCCCTACCAATGCAAGTCAATTTAGTTTAGTCTTTTAGATATTTGTCTGGACTCTGAGAGGTTACCTTACTTTCCCTAGTACCAGATCAATAGGTGTTGGGGATGAGTCTTGAAACCAGATCATTTTGATTCAGAGACCAACTCTCTATACACTACATAATTTTGCCTTTTCTTAATATTTCATGACATCTCTTTCCTTCATTTCATTAACTTCCTATTAATGGCAATACACTCCCTTTGGGAGAGATTTTTTCTTGGAGGAGGGGAAGAGAAGGGAGGAATAATTTTAATTGGATTCATTTTTCATATGATAAGTACTTTGGAACAGATGATAAATAAAATATTGTTCTTCTGCCAGCTTGCAAACTCATGTTTGTTAAACTCTATTGTACAGTATTTATCAAAAATTTTGGTCAGCATTTCACTCTTGAAAATTATTAAGGGCCCCAAAGTGCTTTGATTTATATGGGTTATATCTACCAATATTTATCATATTAGCAATTAAAGCTGATAATAATAAATCTATTATATGTTATATCATATTTTTATGAAAATACAACTATTTTTCAAAACAAAAAGTAGTGAGAAGTGAAATAATTTTGTATATTTTGCAAATCTCTTTAATTTCTAGCTTAACAGAAGACAGCTGGATTCTCATATCTGCTTCTGTATTCAATCTGTTGCAATCTGTTGTTTTGGTTGAAGCATGTGAAAAAAAAATCAGGCCTCACATACATTTATAGTTGGAAAAAGGAAAAGTTTTCAATAGGCAAATATATTAATATTATTACAATAATAATTTTGATCTCCCACTGTCTGAAAGGGTTTTAGGGACCTCTAAGGGTCCATAGGTCACACTTTGTGAATTATTTCTATAAGGCAAATTAGGAATATAAACTTCTGATTCTGATTAGTAACATATCCAAAAATCTGCCAACCATCCTGCCACCAATGAGCAAAAGACTATTGCAATTAAACTATGTTCTGATTATATCCCTTCCATTTTCTTAAAGATAGTTTTGAGGTTTATATTCCTGAATTCACATGCCAGTGCCCTCCATATAAATGCAAAGCTTACCCAGAGATGTTGGTAGCATGGTATAATTAGGAAATTAGCAATATTTTCTGGTAAAAAGAGTTTGGATCTGGATCACGTGATCCAAGTGTGAATGTTAACTCTGGCATTAGTACTAATAGTGTAACTTTGATCAAGTGTCCTAATTTCTCTTAGCACTGATTTCCTTATTTTTAAAAATCAAGATGGGGTTATTGTGAGATTAAAATAATATACATAAAACACTTCACAAATCTTAAAACATCTTGCAAAAGTCAAAATTTTAATATCAATATTACCAGGCAAGGTAATAAAGAATGTGCTTTGCTTATAAATGGAAAAAAGAAAGGAAAGGAGGAAAGAAGGAAGGGAGGAAGGAAGGAAGGAAGGAAGGAAGGAAGGAAGGAAGGAAGGAAGGAAGGAAGGAAGGAAGGAAGGAAGGAAGGAAGGAAGAGAAGGAAGGGAAAGAAGGAGGGGGGAGGGAAGGAGGGAAGGAAAAAAGGAGGGAGGGAGGGAGGAGGGAGGAAGGGAAGACTGGCCAAGAGAAAAGAAAAATCTACCTTTGGTTTCCAGAAAAATTTCTCTTCTTCATGGAAACTGACATTGACATAGAAAAAAAAAAAAAAAAGTATTTTCAAAATGCACTAGGTTAAAAGAAAACACTGAATTGGACAGTATGTATTGATACCATAGGAGTCTCCTTAAAGAAATGTACCCATAACATTGTCATTATTAACATAATTTCTGTAATTAAAAACATCACTGTCAAAATAGACTCACCTTTTCACTAATCATCATGACACAGCACCATTTCAATATATGAATGACATCATTAAGAAAGTAGTTCTAAGGAAATCCACTAAAGAGACATGGGAGAACCCCAAAATCTTGAGTGTTTTATGCTTCAGTGTAAAATGTTTAAATAGTGATTAATTGAAGTTTATTCTGCATAAATGCTATCTACATGAAAGGCCAAGTAAAATGGGTCCAGCAATAAATTAATTCAATAGTTCTAGAAATCCCTCTTCATCAATCTGTTTTGTTTCTTGTCTTTGGCTATGTTCCTAGATAAACAAATACTGTTGACTGCTTTTTAACAGAGATTAGAAGTTCAAATGGGCAATAGAGTGAGTTGGGAGAGGGACCTCTGTTGCTTTATTCTATCACAATTTATGTTCTAAATATCTGCCATGTACTTGTAAAGTAAAAGAGTCCATCTGGTCCTGGTGTAGACTGCAACAATAAAAAGATAGTTGGCTCCCTAGAGTCACTGTATTCTTGCTGGTTAAGAGAAAGAAAATTCTTCTAAAGTCAAAATTCAGAAATTCAAAATCAAGCCAAGTTTTTTCAAAGAAAAATATGCCAAATTTCTTAATTAGTGGGAATTTTTTTTAATATTTCTGCCAAGTTCTTCGTAATTGTTTTCCTCAAATGAATGCTCAAGTAGAATCCAATTTGAAATAAAACATTAAAAGATTTTCCCATTCACCTCTGAGAGTTTGAGTTTCACCTTGATGCAATCCCAAACTGTGTATTCTTAAGTGCAATATGTGAAAATCTAAGCTGAATCAGATATATTGAAGGCCCCTAACTCAGCTAAGCAGGTCTGCCATCTAATAGATCTAAATTTATGTTTGTCTAGACATACTCATTGTTTTACTGTCCAAGACCAAGCTAACAATGAAATGATGTTACGTTTTCTACTAAAAGTGGATTTTTTAAATTACATATTGTTCCATCAACAAAAATGTATTTTTCTTCCACTTTCCTCCCTCTTTTCTCTAAAAGAAAATAATGTAAAATATAAAGAAAATATGTTTACTGAATCAATGGAGTCAACATATCAATCAATCCACATTTTATTAAGTGCTTATATTCCAGGATTGGTAAGCATTGGAAATGCAAAAAGAGGCAAAGGAAATTCATATCCTCAAGTAGCTCACAATATAATGGGGAAGATAACATGCATACAAATAAATACCAAGCAAGTTGTATGGCAGAAAAATAGGGAAGGCACTAGCATTAAGAAGGGTAGAAAAAAGTTTCCTGTAAAAGATATATTTTATTTTGGATTTAAAGAAAGCAAGGGAGATTAGTAGAGTCACTGGAGGAAGAAGAAAGAATAGCCAGAGAAAATGTCAGGAGACAAAAGACAGAACTTCTTGTTTATGCAATAGATAGAAGACTAGTGTCACTGGAGTGCTCTGTAATATGAGAGGACTTAGTTACAAAGGGCACTGAATGCCAAATACATCATTTTGTATTTGATGCTGGAGACAATAGGGAGCCACAAAAGTTATTGAGTAGTAGAATGATATGATCAGACTTTCATTTTCATTTCTTTTTTTTTCTTTTTTTGGAGTAAGTGTACTTATTTTTAATACGCATTGCTTTGTGAACCATATTGAGAGAGAAAATCAGAGCAAAGGGGAAAAACCATGCGAGAGACAAAAAACAGAAAAAAGAAGTGAACATAGCATGTGTTGATTTATATTCAGTCTCCTTTTTGGGATTGCTTTGGATCACTGAACCTCTGAAAAGAATAAAGTCTTTCATAGTTGATCATTGCACATTCTTGCTATTGTTGTGTACATTGTATTCCTGGTCTGGTTGTTTCACTCAGCTTCAGTACATGTAAATCTTTCCAGGCTTTTCTACAATCAGCTTGTTCATCATTTTTTATAGAACAATAATATTGCTTTACCTTCATGTACCACAACTTGTTCAGCCATTTTCAAATTGATGAGCATTCACACCTTTTTCAATTCTTTGCTATCATAAAAATAGCTTCAACAAACATTTTTGCACATGTGGGTCCTTTTCCCTCGGTTATGATTTCCTTGAGATACAGACCCAGTAATAGCACTGCTGGGTCAAAAGCTATGCACTTTTTCATAGCCCTTTTGACAAAGTTTCAGATTGTTCTCCAGAATGGTTGGATCATGTCACAATTTCACAAGCAATGTATTAGTATTCCAGTTTTTCCATATCCCCTCCAATATTTATCATCATCTTTTCCTGTCATTTTAGCCAATCTGAGAGGTGTGAGGTGGTACCTCAGAGTTGTTTTAATTTGCATTTCTCTAATCAAAAGTAATTTAGAGCATTTTTTCATATAACTATAAATGGCTTTAATTTCATCATCTCAAAATTGTTCATATCCTTTGGCCATTTATCAATTGGAGAACAACTTGTATTCTGATACATTTGATACAGGTCTTCATCTACTTTAGAAATGGAACCTTGTTCAGAAATATTAGCTGGAAAGATGTTTTCCCCAGATTTGCACTTCTCTTTTAATCTTGTTTTAATCTTGCTTTTGTTCCTGCAAAAATGTTTAAATTTAATGTAATCAATGTTATCCATTTTTTCTTTCATAACTTCTCTAGTTTGTCTTTGGTCATAAATTTCTCTCTTCTCCAAAGAACTGATAGGTAAATTAAACCTTGTTCTCCTAACTTATTTATGGTATCATCCTTTATGCCCAAATTATGTATCTATTTTGATCTTATTTTAGTATGGGTTGTGAGATATAGGTCTATGGCAAGTTTCTGATGTGATTTTCCCAGCGATTTTTATCAAATAGTGAATTCTTATTCCAGAAGCTGGAGTGTGGAGATTTATCAAATACTAAATTGATGTAGGCCTTGATTATTGTGTTGTGTGTATCTAATCTAGTCCACTGATGTATGACTCTATTTCCTAGACAATACCAAATAGTTTTGATGACTGCTGCTTTATAACAGTTTTAGGTTTGACATGACTAACACACCATCCTTTGTATTTTTGTTTCATTAATTTCTTTGATATACTTGACTTTTTGTTCTTCCAGATGACTTTTATTATTTTTTTCTAGTTCTATAACATATTTTTTTGGCAGTTTGATTGGTATGGCATTGAACAAGTAGACTGATTTAGGCAGAATTATCATTTTTATTATATTATCTCGACCAATTTATATTTTTCCAATTGCTCAGATCTAATTTCATTTGTGTGAGTATTGCTTTGTAATTGTGTTCATATAGTTCATATAGTTCTACTTGCTCAGCAAGTAGATCCCCGAGTATTTTATTTTCTCTACAGTAATTTTAAATGGAATTTCTCTTTATATCTCTTGCTTATGGGCTTTGTCAGTAATATATAGAAATGCTGATCATTTCTGTGGGTTTATTTATATCCTGCAATTTTGTTAAAGCTGTGAATTGTTTATAACAGATATTTGGATGATTTTCTAGGATTCTCTAAATATATCATCTTATCATCTGCAAAGAATGATACTTTTATTTCCTCATTGTGTATTCTAATTCCTTTATTACTTTTTCTTTTCTTATTGTGAAAGTTTATTTGTGTTACAATGTAGAATAATAGTGGTGACAATGGGCATTCTTGTTTCACTCCTGATCTTATTGGGTATAGGTTCAGCTTCTCATCATTACAAATAATGCTTTCTTTGAGATTTAGATAGATATTGCTTATTATTTTAAGGAAAGTTCCCTTTAACCCTAACCTCGCTGGTGTTTTAAGTAGGAATACATGCTGTATTTTGACAAAAGCTTTTTCTGCATCTATTGAGATGATTGTATGATTTCTATTGATTGTTGTTATTAATGTAATCAATTATGGTAATAGTTTTCCTGATATTGAATCAGCCCTGCATTGCTGGTATAAGTTCTACTTGGTTATAGTGTGTTATCCTGTTGATAAGTTGCTATAATCACTTCATTAATATTTATTTAAAATTTTTGCCTCAATATTCATTAGGGAGTTGGTCTATAATTTTCTCTCTCTATTTTGTCCCTTCCTGGTTTGGGTATCAGTTCCATATTTGTGGCATAAAAGAAATTTGGCAGTACTCCTTTATTACCTATTTTTCCAAATAGTTTACCTAATATTGGAATTAATTGTTCTTCAAATGTTTGATAGAATTACTTGTGAATGCATCTGACCATAAAAACTTTCTCTTAAGGAGTTTATTGATGTTTTTTTTTTTTAATTTTCTAAAATGGCAGTATTAAAGTATTTTAATTCCTCTTCTATTAACTTGAGCAATTTATATTTTTGTATATATTCATCCATTTTGGTTAGATTATCAGACTTCTTGGCACAGAGTTGGTCAAAATAGCTCCCTAATCATTGCTTTAATTTCTTTTTCATTGGGGTAAGTTCAATCCTGTCATTTTTGATGCTGGTGATTTGGTTTTTTTTCTTTCGTTTTTGTGATCAAATTAATCAAAAATTTATATATTTTTTAGTTTTTTTCATAAAACCAACTCTTAGTTTTGTTTATTATTTCAATAGTTTTCTTAGTCTTTATTATTTTTGTAATCTCTCCTCTGAGTTTCAAAATTTCTAATTTGGTATATAATTGAGGATTTTAAATTTATTCTTTTTCTAGCTCTTTTAGTTGTATGCCTTATTCATTGATCTACTCTTTCTTTATTTTATTTATGTAGTTACTTAGAGATATAAAATTTCCCCTAAGAATTGCTTTGGCTGCATCCCATAAATTTTGCTATGTTGTTTCATTATTGTCATTTTCTTAAATGAAATTATGAATTGTGTCTGTAATTTGTTGTTTGACCCACTCATTCTTTGAATTTCTCATTGGTTTTTAGTCTATCTTGCTCTGGGCCTTTATTGAAGATAATTTTTATTGCATTGTGATCTGAAAAGAAAGCATTTACTATTTCTGCCTTTTTGCATTTGATTGTGAGATTTTTATTCCCAAATACATGACCAATTTTGTATAGATGCCATGTACTGCTGAGAAAAAAAGTGTACTTACTCTCTGTCCCTATTTAATTTTCTCCAAAGATCTATCACATCTAGGTTTTCAAGGATCCTATTAACTTCCCTTGTTTCTTTCATGTTTATTATGTGGTCAGATTTGTTTGATTCTGAGACATTATATTTTATAAAAATATTCTAGAATATTTTTGCTGTCTATTTCTGTAACTGGCTTAAAATCTTCTCTAGGAATTTTCCTGTTGTACCGAAAATTTACAAATTTAGTATTATTACTACTTTATAATTTATGGTTTAATTAAATTTAATTTTTTAAATTTAATTTAATATTTTAATTAAAATATTATTATTTATCAAGATGTACTTTCCCTCCTTATCTCTTTTTATAAGATCTATTTTTACTTTTGCTTTATATGAGATGATAATTGCTTTTTTCACTTGAGCTAAAGCATAATAAATTCTGTTCCAGCCTTTTACCTTTACTCTGTATGTGTCTATGTTAAATGTGTTTCTCGTAAACAACATTATGTAGGATTCTGTTTTTTTAATTCATTATGCTATTTACTTCCATATTATGGGAGAGTTCACCCCATTTACATTAATAGTTATAATTGCCAGCTCTGTATTGTCCTACTCTACATCCTATTTTCTCCATCTAGTGATGTAGAGTTTAACCTTTCAATATATATTTTCCTCTGTTTACCTTTCTATGATTCTTTTGAGTCCTGTATTTATAGATTAAGTTTTCTGTTTAGTTTTGGTTTTTTCAATAGAAATGATTGAACATCTCTTACTTCATTGGAGCTCCAATTCCTCCCCTGAAAGATGATGCTGAGTGTCTCTGGGTAGTTAATTCCTGGTTGTAATTCCAAGTCTTTTGCTTTCCAGAATATGGTATTCCAGGCCTTCCAATCCATTATTATAGAAACTGCCAGATCCTGGGTAATCCTGACTGTTGCTCCTTGATAGTTGAATTGTTTTTGTCTGGCAGCTTGCATAAATTTTTTCCTTGAGATTATAGTTTTGGAGTTTCACAACAAAGTTCCTTTGGATTTTCCTTGTGGAATCTGTTTCCAGAGGTAATCAATGGATTCTTTCAATGAATATTTCTCCCTTTGTTTCTAGAACACATGGGCAATTTCCCTTAATAATTCTTGTAATATACTTTCCAGTCTCTTTTTTTGGTCAAAAAACCAATAATTTTTAAATTGTCTCTTCTGGATCTATTTTCGAGGTCAGCTGTTTTGCCAATGAGGTATTTCACATTTTCTTCCATTTTTTCATTCTTTTTAGTTTGTTTGACTGACTCTTGCTGTCTCACAAAGTCATTGGCTTCCATTTGCCCTGTTTTAATTTTTAATGTGTGATTTTCTTCAGTTTTCTTTTGTATCTCTTTCTCCATTTGGTTTATTCTACTGTTTAAGAAGTTGTTTTCTTCAAACGTTTTTTTTCTTTCCTTTTCCTAACTGTTGACTCTCTCATGTATAGCTCTCATTTCTTTTCTCATTTATTTCATCTCCCAGCATTTCCAAGACATCTCTTTGGATTTGAGACCAATTTGACTCTTTGAGGTTTCTTCTGTAGATATCTGTAGTCATCTGAGTTTGTATTTTGGTCTCCCCTGTCATCATAGTTGCTTTCTATGGTCAAGGTTCTTTTCTGTTCCTTGCTCATTTTCTTTTTTTTTCTTTTGGTATTTCCTCTTTTATTTTTAAGGTGAAGCTCTTTTCCTGGGGTAAAGGAGGCACTGTCTCAAGCTACTTGTGCAGTTTTGAACCTTGGTTTTGAGTATAGGAGTCCCTTGTGTTTGCAGGGCATAGGTTTGCCTGTTCTATTCAGGAAACAGCTTAGTTTCCCAGAGTTTGCCTTCTGAGCTGAGACTGGTTGTCCCAGTGATTTGCTTTTTTACGGAGCCCAGACTGAGGGGTTAGTTGCTGATTTGCTGTGATTAAGACCCTCTCACCAGTTTTCTCATAGTCTATCTTACCTGGACTGAACACTCTTTTCACCTCCGTAAGACTGATCTTTTTTGAAGTTTTTTCAGTCTATCTTAAGCTGGAGAAGGGTTTCATTCTGTGAGGATCTGTTTTGACATTTGGTTTCATATGGTTTTCAAGGAAAACTGAGAGAGCTTGAGCATCTTCCTGACTTTACTCCGCCACCTTGGCTCCACCCCCAGAATGCCAAATTTTCATTTTAGGAAAATTGCTATTGAATGGAGAATGGAATGGAGTAGGGGAAATCTTGAAGCCGGCAGACTCATCAATAGGCTATTACAACAGGCAAGGCATGAGATGATAAAGGTTTGTAATAGGGAATAGAGAACATTCAAGAAATGGCTTGTAAGAGGAAAAAGAGGAAAAGAAGGAGGAGAAAGATGTAGTGATGGTAGTGATGGCAGCAGCAAATGGCTGAGAGAACACTACCAGCATGGTAATCACAAAGTCTTGAGAAGAAGATAGCCCTTGAATAGAGATTATGACTGCAGCAGATTTAGAGAAGCAGAGAGTACATTGCAATATGGAAGAAAAGCTATGAAAAATAGGTAGGATATTGTATATAACAAACAGCATAGGGGACAGTTTAGCTAGGAGATAGTGTCAAGACTGAAGCTTCCTGAGCTAGTGATGTGGTCAGATATGTTTTAGGAAGATTATTTTGATTGCTGTATAATGAATGGATTGGAGAATAAAAGACTAAAGAAAAGGAAATAGATTATGTCAGATGTGAAAATCAAGGTCAGTCCTCTGTTCATTATGTCATAGTGCTCCTGTTTCATATATGCTATGTTTATTGAAAGCCTGGTATTTTAAAGCATCTGTCAAGCTAATTATATTTAAAATGTCAGCAGGGACCATTATCCAATACTCCTGTTTACCTCACAAAATGCTTGTAGGAAAAAGGCAATAGGGCTGACAGTTCCGTAATAATACCAAGTCCAATTTTTTGACCCTAAAATTTTCCAAATAAAACTGAGAAAATCTGTACAAAATTGAGCAGCATGTACTTATTTTAGCTATAGTAGCCAACAAGTTAAGAGCAGAATCAGCATATACCCACTTAAAATCCCACTATTGAATACTATGCTTGTTAATACTATGATATTAAAGTGGGTGTTGCTGTCTAGCTGCTACTTTTCTATGAATCACTCACATATTCATGTTTTTGAAAATTATTCCACAGGAAAAATGGAGCCACAAGAACCATGGGATAGATAGAGAAGAAAATGAGAGCTGAAATGGGAGTTGCTTTTTGTTCTTTTTGTCACACAGTTTTTCAAAGTTTTTCTCATTGTACTCAATGTACAACTTCCCATTTTAGGCCACCTTGTGCAGTATTCTCCCTTCCTTTCAAGATGGACATGTTATAAATGAACAATCAGTGGGCGGTAGATAAGGAGTTGGTAATTATGCCACTGCTAGGTGGTAAGATTAGGAATCTATAATTTAGAGCAATCACTGACTGAGCTTGCTAATTTTTAAAAGAGAAGGAAAAAGTTGTTATCATTGCTTTTGTGCTGACTAAATCTTTTCTCAGACCTCAAATGCCATCACCCACAAACAACCTAATTTCCATTTTGAGAATCTGCTTTGACTGTTAAAATATGAAAGCAAAATCAACGAGACTTTAACATTAGCTCAAGATCAGCATTACTTGATTCAGAATAATTTTTCTTAATATTGAAAAGAAACTAAGTTCAGAATCTTCTGAATATTAGAGACCTTAAAAGATTATCTAATACTATCATATACTTCTTAAAAAGAATCTGATTGCACAAATATCTCAACAACCTCCTTACCATAGCAGAAAATAATCATTCTCTGTTTTTTTTTTAAAAAAAAAAAATCAGTACCTAGTGACCAAAATTCTTGGAAGCAACCTCATTTAATTTACCCAGGATGGTCTCTGAACAAAAGGCCCAATGATCAAAGTCTTGTTTAGTAAAACGTACAAAAGCTCAGACCTCTGACATAATCTTTAAGAACCTAGAGCAAATAATAGCTAATGCTTCTCTCTCTCTCTCTCTCCTCTTTCTTCCTTCCTTTCCTCCATACACACACACACACACACACACACACACACACATATTTTAAGGTTTCTTATATATATATATATATTTATAAATATAATCTCATTTTTGATTTTCCTAAGAACTCTATTATGATTACATTTTACAGACAAAGAATATGGGATAAGAAGAAATTATACAGATAATAGGTGAGGCAAGATTGGAACTAGGGCTGACTCTAAGTACAGTGATTTTATCTACTACATCACCTAGCTGCCAGGCATCCCTAAGATCCTATAGACTGTTTTCCAAAAGCTCCACAAATTTAATTTTTTCACTGAGAATGTTATTCACATATTTCTTTATGCTTAGAATATTACTTCTCCTAGCTCCTATCTCAACTTTTTGAATATTACCCATTCTTTATGATGTAGACTAAATGGTACCTCCTCCCAAATCTCCCCATTTTCTAAAAAAAAAAAAAAAAAAAAAAAAAAAAAGGTGTTTACTCAGGTTTACACAGTATGAGTCAGAGACAGAGTCTGAACTCTGATTACTTATTTTCCTCCATGATATAACAATGCCTTTCTTTAGAATTCAATTCCTTGTAAATTTCATTTGACTCAGTATAATGTTTTGCTCTCTTTAGTGTTGTCATAGTATTTTGTCTATACATCTCTTGTTCACATAGAAAATAGAATAGTGATAGGGACTAGAACTCTTATTTCACTGGTATAGAGACCTAAGTAACAAATCAAATTGACTTCTTTGACATCTATACCTAGTTACCTACAGCACTGAGATGTTTCCCAACTTACCCAGGATCAAATCATCAGTATGTGTTAGAGGCAATATTTGGACTTAAGTGTTCCAGCTCTGTGACCAGAATTCTATACCCTGTCTGTCTTATGTACATATCCTATCTTATTTCGTGTTATTGTTATATAAAAAAATATTATATTTCCTGTTATCTTATATTCTCTATTATATTCCTGATTAGGAATATCAGGAATACCCTAATCAGGAGAATTAAAGGTCTCATTAATAATGTTATCTCTTGCTGCCCTTAGTCCAAAGTTTTGCATGGTGTAGGCTTTTGATAGATGCTTGCTGAATATTGTTTGTTACTTCTTCTCTGAAAGGCTCTTTTCATTCCCTGCTAAAGGAAATTGCATAATGTTTGGAATGCTGAAATTCTATTGGGATCAGGTCTCTCATAGAAACATTAAGAAAATTAAGTACTTAACAGCATATTTAACACCATGGCCAAAATGTGGAGTGATCAAACAATTGTTTCTAATGGAGCCACCATGTGTTCAAAGTCAGTTTTTTAATTTTGTAAGCTCATAAACTATAATTATTTTTATCAAAGATCATTAGTTTTGGGGGGAAATGATTCATGCTTGGTACATACATAAGAGGCTCAAGTATAAAGCAGAATCTCACTATGGAACATATACTTTTATAATAAATTAAATAATTTTGTCTATATCTAAATCACACCATACTAACATACATGGTAAAATACACTCTGCATCAAAAAGTTACTTTGTTGTGATTGAAATCAGAGCAAAAGTATTGAAATAGTATTTTATTTTTCCCAATTACATGTCAAAATAATTTTTAGCATTCATTTTTAATAAGATTTTTAGTTCCAAATTTTTCTTCCTCTAATCACCTTTTCTAAAAATGGTAGGTAATTTGATGATATGAGTTCAAATGTTGGAGTTCTTGTTCTTCTCAAGGCAAAGCCGGTTTAGAGGCTTAGAGCCCTTCGGATGTCTCCAAATCCAAAGGTTCTGTCCTTCAGCCTCTGCCTCTGCTTTCTTCTGCCTCCAACCAAGACAGAGATGGAATGTCTCTCTTATCTCCTTCTGGGGAGCCCAGCCACCAACTTGCCGCGGAGAGAGGGCTTCTGGCTTAGCTCCACTGAAATCCGTCAAAGTGTTCTCTGCACCAGAGTCGTTCCTCTCGAGTCCAGCGCGATCAGCCAGCCAAGAGGAAAAAATGTATTCTGCCATAGATCCCTCATCGCTGGCCTTTTATCTGACTCTTCTGAGAAAATGGGATTATGGGTTTTCTCCCATAGTGCTCTCTGGCCCAATGAGCTTTAAGGGAGGTGTGGACTCCCTTGAAGTTAGAAAGTGTACTTTGTGAAGCTAGCATACTTGTGGACTCCAATGAGTAAAGGTGGGAACACAAGCCTTGTCTTAATTAGTTCTACTTAGTACCTTGTTTCAGGTTCTGGCCAAAACATCTTCTTGTAAGATTAGATCAACTCTAATTAGTTAGCAGTTAGTAAGGATTCCAACAATTTGATATAGGGTTTTTTTTCAATAATAGTTTTTTTTTTTAATTTTCAAAATATATGCAAAGATAGTTTTCAGCATTCACCCTTGCAAAACTTTATATTCCAAATTTTTCTCCTCCCTTCCTCCTACCCCACCTCTCTTAGCAAGTAATTCAATATATGATAAACATATGCAATTCTTCTATACATATTTCCACAATTATCATGCTGCACAAGAAAAGTCAGAGCATAAAAGGAAAAAATGAGAAAGAAAACAAAAAGCAAGAAAACAGTAAAAAAGGTGAAAATACTATGTTGTGATCCACATTCAGCCCCCATAGTCCTGTCTCTGGATGCAGATAGCTCTCTCCATCACAAGTCTATTAGAATTGGCCTGAATCACCTCACTGTTGAAAAGAATCATGTCCATCAGAGTTGATCATCACATTATCTTGTAGCTGTGTACAATATTCTCTTGATTCTACTCACTTCATTCAGCATCAATTCATGTAAGTTTTTCCAGGTCTCTCTGAAATCATCCTGAAAAGCGTTTCTTATAGAGCAATACTATTCTATAACATTCATACACCATAACTTATTCAGCCATTCTCCAATTGATGAGCATCCACTCAGTTTCTAGTTCCTTGCCACTTCTGCCCATGAGTCCTTTTCCCTTTTTAAGATCTCTTTGGGATACAGATCCAGTAAAAACACTTCTGGATCAAAGGGTATGCCCAGTTTAATAACCCTTTGGGCATAGTTCCATATTGGTCTCCAGAATAGTTGGATCAGTTCACAACTCCACCAACAATGTATTAGTGTCCCAGATTTCCCACATCCCCTCCAACATTTATCATTATCTTTTCCTGTCATTTTAACCAATCTGAGAGGTGTGTAGTACCTCAGAGTTGTCTTATTTGCAAGTCTCTGATCAATTGTGATTTAGAGCATATTTTCATATGACTATAAACAGTTTCAATTTCATCTGAAAATTGTCTGTTCATATCCTTTAACTATCAGTTGGAGAATGGTGGCTTGCATTCTTATAAATTTGAGTCAATTCTCTACGTATTTTAGAAATGAGGCCTTTATTAGAATCTTAGATCTAAAAATTTTCCCCCCATTTTCTGCTTCCCTTCTAATCTTGTCTGTAGTGGTTTTGTTTGTACAAAAACTTTTTAACTAAATATAATCCAAATTTTGAGATAGGTTTTATATGTGCAATCATGTAAAACATATTTCTGTTAGTCACATTTGTAAAAGAAGAAACAGAAGGAAAAACCCATAAAAAGTATAATAGAAGTTTTAAAAAATGTGTTTCAATGTACATTTGGAGTCCACTAGTTATCTGGAAGTAGACAGCATTTTCCTTCCTTTGGACTTTGGACTAATCTCAGATCACTGTGTGTGAGAAGAGCTGAGTCATTCATAGTTGATCATCACAAAATGTTGCTGATACTTTATACATTGTTCTGGTTCTGCTCATTCCATTTTGCATCTGGTTCAAACAAGTCTTTCTAGGCTTTTCTGAAATTTGCTTGTTTATCATTTCTTATTGCACAATAGTATTCTAATACTTCATATGCCACAGCTTATTTAGACATTCCCCAATTGACAGGCAATACCTTAATTTCCAAAGGGCTGCCATAAATATTTTTGCACATGTGGGTCCTTTTCCATTTTTTATGACCTCTGATATACAGATTTAGTAATAGTATGACTGGATCCAAAAGTATGCATTTTGGTTACCTTTTGAACATTCTTTCAAATTACTAACCATAATGGTTAATCTAATACATTCTAATAGTGAATTAGTGTTCCAATGTTATCGTTTTTCTTTTTTGTCAAATGGGTCAATCTGATAAGTATGTGGTAATACCTCAGAATTGTTTTAATTTGCATTTACATAATCAAAAGTGATTTAAAGTACTTTTTATATGTCTATACATAACTTTGATTTCTTTATCTGAAAATTGCCTGTTCCTATTCTTTGATCATTTATCAACTGGGAAATGCCTTGTATTCTTAGAAAGTTGGGTCAATTCTCTATATATTTGAGAAATGAGGTGTTTATCAGAGATCCTTGCTGTAAAGATTGTCTTCCAGTTTTCTGCTTTCTTTCTAATGTAATCTTTCTAATGTATTGATTTGGTTTGTACAAAAGTTTTTTAACTTAATATAATAAAAATTATTTTTTGCATTTCATAATACTCTCTACCTCTTCTTGGGTCATATATTTTCCCTTCCCAATATCTCTATTACTTGCTCTTCTAATTTGCTTATGGTATCACCATTTGTATCTAAATCATGAATCCATTTTGACCTTATCTTGGTATATAATATGAGAGATTGGTATATACTTAGTTTGTACTCTATTATTTTCCAGTTTTCCCAGACATTTTTGTCAAATAGTTAATTTTTATCACAAAATCTGTGGTCTTTGAGTTTATGAACCAATAAGTATCAATCAATGAGATTTAAATTTGCATGGTTCTTAAAAAAGAAATCTAGTCAATAACTCTCAAGATATGTTGGGAGGGTTCAGAGATCTAGAAGAAAAAAAAAGTTTTTAAGAGCATCTGTAGGTAAAGGTATGATACCATACAGGCTCATTGAATGGCCACGGCTAATACATTATATGACTGAATCAAAATCCAAAACTTTTTGATATATTAAAACATTGGACTGAATTTGACAAAATGAAATTTGTTAAGAATTAAATCTAAATGGAGACAATGTTGTATAGTGAATGGAGAAATAGCTAAAATTAGAAGTGCTTGGTTCAAATTCCATCTCTGCCTCTTACTAGCTGTGTGATGCCAGACATGTCCCCATATAATCTCTCAGAAAGAGGCAATATTTTAACATTATAAGCTGCATAGAATGTACCAGTCTACAATGGAAGAAGGACTTCCCTGGAATCTATCAACAGCAATAAAACAACAGGTCTGATGACCCCCACAGAAATAAAATCTAACATGTTTAAAAAAAAAAGTCTATTTCACATAAACAAGATAAGATTTCGGTAACTAAATAATGTTTCACCTGGAAAAATAATGAATTCATGTTTATGAGATTCATTTATATTTTAGTAGGTTACATGTTCAAGGTAAATTAATAATAAGACATGGTAATTAAAGAAACTAATGGGATTTTAAACTCTATATAGAACAGTTTACTTTAAAGGAATTTTAAAAAGACAGTCCCTCTATCTTTTGCCTTTGTTGGGCCACATCTATGGTATTGTGTTCAATTATAAGGATCACATTTTAGAAATAATAGTGATAAGCTGAAGAATATCCAGAGGACAGCAACAAAGATAACAGTGTCTTAAATTTATTTCATGTGAAATGCAAATGAAAGTGAAATGTGAAAGGATTGTTAATCTAGAAATAGAAAGATTTATTATCAATTTAATAATAGTATTGTAGAAGATCACAGATAGTAGGGAACCCGGGGCAAGGTATAAGACCCTTCTATCCAGAGGAACTCTGCTGACAGTGTCTGGTTTGACTCTCCATCATCCCTAAGGGCATATCGGCCTTCCTGAGAAGTCAGGGTTGTAATTAAAGCAGAGTTACACTAAAGTGGCAAAGAAACATCTGCACACAATAGCAAGTTGTTTATGTGGTCCTGCATGCACAGTATCCAATAGTTAGCACATGCGCAGTGACCTATAATTATGTTAGTATATTAGGGTATATATAAGACTGAAAAAATTTTGAATAAACAGACTCCTGTTTGACCATCTTCATGATCAGGATTTGGGCTGGTACCAAAATCCTCTAGTGAGCAGGTCTAGACATAGTACTATTACTATTTATTTAATAAATACACACACACACACACACACACACATATATGTGCTACATTTATTTCATATTATATATGTAATGTATAATAGATAATATAATAATAAAATAAAATTTAAAATAGCTTTTTAAAGTTTGTATAGTGCATTACATACAATATCTCATTTGATCTTCCCAACTTTCAGATTGTGTTATTATTGTGAAGTGGATGTTATTATTATCCACATTTTATAAATGATGAAACTGAGGCACAGAGATATTAAGTGACACAACTAATAAGTATGTGGAGCAGGATTATTCTAATAATTATTTTGTATATGTGTCTATTTATAATACTATAAACAAATTAATATTATATACTAAATATTTTTACTGTTTGCTCTCTTCCATGCTGTCACCTAAAACAAATGTATGCATAAAAGGTGAACAAATTAAAGGCTGTATTTTTTAAAGTTATAAATAACTTTTGTTTTTACATGCCCTGATTCTGCTTAGTTTATCCTATATCAGTCCAGACATGCCTTTCAATACTTCTTTGATTTATTCACATCCATCTTCTCATATTGCACCATAATATCTCATTAATTTTATGTAACAATTGATCAGATTTATTCCTCATATTTATATATACACACACATATTTACCACACTTTTCTATTCTATGTTTCTATTGTAACTTTTACATATGAAGTAGTGCTCACTAGACTTTATAATAAATGGGTTGAATGACATACCAAAAGAGAATTTAGATTTAATATTTTTTTCAAAATATTGTTAATTCAATACTTCAAAGATCGCTATTCTCACTCCCTCTATTAATGCATATTAGAACCTTGAATGCCTTAGGAGATGGTTTAATCAAATGTTGAAACCAAAATAATAACATCCATTTAATGTGTAATTTTCTGATGATAAAGCTCTCCAAACTAAGATCCTGTAGACTATTTCTTAGAAAGCAGGCATCCAATTCACTGCAAGATTCATGGTCAAAGTCTTTCTGGCTTGGGATGATGTGACAGAAATTGTTCACACTTTCAGCGTCTTCAGGAACATAGGGTCAACTCCACACTGTGATGAGACATTAGAAGAGGACTTTGATTGAGCTAAGAAAAATAGCAAAGCAGAAGTACAAAAGTTAATGATCAGTGTTGGAGAGTAAATACGCTGCATTAAATGGCAGATAGTTGGAGCAGTGACTACAATACTCGAGTTAGAAAGACATGAGTTCAAAGGGAGCCTCAGATACTTAGTAGGTATTTAACAGGGCAAGTCACTTAATTTTGTCTAAGTTTCCTGAATGGTAAAATACTGGCAATAATAAAACCTACCTAATCAGGGTTACTGTGAGAATCAAAAAAAGTTATCTGTAAAGTGCTTAGCACAGTATCTGGCACATAGTAGGTACTTCATAAGTGCATGTTCCTTTCCCTTCTATCTCCCCAGTTTGAAACAAACATATTCCAAAAATAATATTTCTATAAAAAAAATTGAGAATGAGAGAGAATGTGAGCATGAATAGCTACTAATTCCAGCTGTGAATAATTCTCTTGGTAGCCTTTCTAAGTGAAGAAAAAATAAAAATGTTTTACAGTGAAGATAATAAAAGAAAGACAAAATATAGCACATTTGCTGATACCAACATATAAATAGCCACCAAAGCAGTACTGAAAATAGAATGCAGAAAGAAAAGGCATGGTGAAATGCAAAGAGCATGAAGTGGAGGGTATTAAACTTAGATTTATGAAACCCAAGTTCAAGTTCTAGCCCTGCCATTTAGTAGCTATGCTATCTTGGTGTGGTATGAAAGATTCAAAGATAAAGTTGTGAGTATTAAAAATCAATTTATCAATAAGTTTAACCAAAAATCAGTAAATTAATGGTTAGTGGTCTTTCTAGGTAGCTAAAGATTCTAAGAAAGACTTCCACACTAGTATAAATCCAGATCTGTCTTCTGGATAGTTAATTCCTGGGAACTTCTTTGATAAGAGAAAAACTGCCCTTAATTGAAAAATAATAAATGAGAGGTAGGCTAAATTCTAGAGAGGGAGAGATGTGCTGGGAAGGAGGAGGGATCAGCTGAAAAGGAGGCTTGGCCATGAGCTTCCAGTGCCTGAAGCAATCTGGGCACTTTGATCAGGTTCTCTCTAGTTTTATTTTTCCTTCATGAGCTAGGTCACCCCAGACTCTAATGAAGAGAGGCTAAGGTCATAATATTATTTCCTGAGTGAGAACTAGCTAAATTTAGTTTTTGTTTATGGGATAAACAGAGTTCCAGACCAGGTCCTGGGAGTAACTTATATGTGACAACATTCCTTATACATTTTCC
Organism: Antechinus flavipes; assembly: GCF_016432865.1. Lineage (NCBI taxonomy): Eukaryota > Metazoa > Chordata > Mammalia > Dasyuromorphia > Dasyuridae > Antechinus > Antechinus flavipes. The sequence goes on from NC_067401.1 coordinate 356,197,187, forward strand.
AGAAATGTTTTTCCATAGAGCCAACACTAAAAAGTAGAGATTTTAAATAGAAAGGTGAATATTACAAATAATATAAAATGATACATTAAAATTAAATTTTCTCATAGGTCAAGACACTTCACTGCTCTGAGCCTCAGTTGTAGGTTTGTGGTTTGTTTTTTGGTTTTTGTTTTTTTTTAATCTATAAAAAGAAGGAGATGAATTAAATGATCTCTTAGGCTACTTCTAATTCTAAACCTATGATCTTATGATTCTAAGGTAAAATGATTTGTGCCCAATTGGAGCACTTAATGTTATATGCTCAAGGAATCCAATAATGCACAATCACCTTACCCAAAAGAAATGACTTTGAATTTGTAAAAAAATTATACCATTGGGAAGAAAATCAATCTCTGAAACAGGGTTCAAGTCCTTCGTCCAGCATGTGATGGTTATGTGACCCTGCACATTAAATTTTCAATGTCCCAAACAGCTCTCAAAGACTATAAATTGCAATGTGCTCATCTGCATTTATTGAGGAAGCTTCTTCACTTTGAATTCCTTAATGAAATAAAATATCTAATCCAAAATGGGGGATGAGAGAAATCTGAGTATGGAGGAATTTCAGCTGTTGGAATTTGAAATTCTCAGGCCTATAATTTCTTGACTAAATTAAGTTAAAAGGATAATATGTAACACTTCTTATCTAAAGTGTTAATGCCACATGAGAAAAAAATGCTCTGAATCACAATTAATCAGAGAAATGCAAATTAGGACCACTCTGAGGTATCACTACACACCTCTCAGCTGGGCTAACATGACAGGAAAAAACTGTTGGAAGAGGATGTGGGAAAACTAGGACACCAACACATTATTAGTGGAATTGTGAACTGATCCAATCAGTCTGGAAAGCAATATGGAACTATATCCAAAGGGCTATCAAATTGTCCATACTTTTTTATACAGTAGTGTTTGTACTGGATCTGTATCCCAAAGAGATCATAAAAGAGGGAAAGAGACCCACACATTCAAAAATGTTTATGGCAGTAGCAAGGAACTGGAAACTGAGTGGATGCCCATCAGTTGGAGAATGGCTGAATAAGTTATAATATATGAATGTTATGGAACATTATTGTTCTATAAGAAACAAACAGCAGAATGATTTCAGAAAGGCCTGGAGAAACTTGCCTGAACTGATGCCAAGTGAAGTGAGTAGAGCCAAGAGAACATTGTACATGGCAAAAACAAGATTGCAGGATGATCAATTCTGATGGACATGCTCTTTTCAACAATGAAATGATTCAAGCCAGTTCCAATAGGTTTGTAATGGAGAGAGCTAGCTGCATCCAGAAAGAAGTCTGTGGGGACTAAATATGCATCACAACATAGTATTTTCACCTTTTTGTTATTGTTTGCTTGTTTTTTGTTTTCTTTCTGATTTTTTTTCCTTTTCGATCTGATTTTTCTTGTGCAGCATGATAATTGTGGAAATATGTATAGAAGAATTACACAAGTTTAACATATACTGGATTACTTGGTAAGGGAGTGGGTGAGAAAAAGGGAAAAAAAATTTGGAACACAAGGTTTTGGAAGGGTGAATGTAGATAAGTATTTCTGCATATATTTTGAAAATAAAATAATAAAATATTAATGCCACCAAAGTTGCAGAATATAAAATAAATCCACATAAATCTAATATGTTACCAAAAAAGTCCAGCAGCAGGAGACAAAGAGAAATTCCATTTGAAATAATTGTATATAATATAAAATATTTGAGAGACTGCCTGCCTAGAACAAAGCCAGAAACTATATGAACACAATTACAAAATGCTTTTCACATAAAGTTGTACCATTTGGTACCGCCTAAGAAATCGAGTAGTGAGTCAGTTAGGTTAGGTTCACAGGACACAATAGCCAATGACTATAGTAACCTAGTGTTCAATAAACCCAAAGACTACAGCTTGTAGGATAAGAACTCACTACTTGACAAAAACTGCTGGGAAAATTAGAAATTAGTATGGCAGAAACTAAGCATTTACCCACACCTAACACCATTTATAAGGTGTTATATATAATATAATAATATAATAAATATTGTAATTATATAAGGTCAAAATGGATTTATTATTTAGATATAAAGAGTGATATTAGAAGCAAATTAGAAAAACAAAGGATAGTTTACTTCTCAGATCTGTGGAGAAGGAAGGAATTTGTGGCCAAAGGAGAATTGGAATTTATTATTGAACAAAAAAATTAGATAAATTTGATCATATTAAATTAAAAAGTTTTTGTACAAATAAAACTAATGCAGACAAGATTAGAAGGGAAGCAGCAAACTGGAGGGAAAATTTACATACAAGGGTTCTGATAAAGGCCTCATTTCTAAAATATATAGAGAATTGACTCAAATTTATAAGAATACAAATTATTCTCCAATTGATAAATGGTCAAAGAATCTTAACAGACAATTTTCAGATGAAGAAACTAAAGCCATTTCTAATCACTTAAAAATGCTCTAAATCACTATTGATTATAGAAATATAAATTCTGACAACTCTGAGGCACCACATTTCACACCTCTCAGATTGACTAAAATGACAGGAAAATATAATGATAAATCTTGGAAGGGATGTGGGAAAACTGGGATACTAATACAATATTGGTTGAATTGTGAACTGATACAACTCTTCTAGAAGGCAATATGGAACTATACCCATAAGACTATCAAACTGTGCTTACCCTTTGATCCAGCAGTGTCTCTACTGGGTCTTTTTCTCAAAGAGATCTTAAAAAAGGGGGGAAAAAATCCACATGTACAAAAAAAAGTTTGTAGCAGCAAAAAAACTGGAAACTGAAAGGATGCCCATCAGTTGGGGAATGGCTGAATAAGTTATAGTATATGAATGTTATGAAATATTATAATTACATAAGAAATTATGAACAGGTTGATTTCAGAAAAGCCTGAAGAGACTTACATAAACTGATGCTTAGTGAAATGAGTAGAACCAAAGCAACATTTTATATAGCAGCAAGATTATGTGATATCAAATGTGATAGACTTGGCTCTTTTCAACAATGAGATGAGTCAGGTTAATTTCAACAGACCTGTGTTGGAGGGGGCCATCTGCATATGGAGAAAAGACTATGGGTACTGAAAGTGAATCACATCATAGTATTTTATCTTTTTTGTTGTTTTTTGTTTGCTTGTTTTTTTCTCTTTTTCTTCCTTTTTGATCTGATTTTTATCATGCAGCATAATAAATATCAAAATATGTCTAGAAGAATTGCATGTTTAACCTATATTGGATTGCTGTCTAAGAAAGGCAGGAAGTAGTAGGGAAAAAATTTAGAACAACAAGGTTTCGCAGGGTGAATATTGAAAACTATCTTTGCATGTATTTTGAAAAATAAAAAGTTGTTACAAAAAATAAAATATTGATGCCTTTTTATGTAGGCAGGATGTTTAATATAGCATGGTGCCTGTGACATATAGTAAGTATCTAATAAATGCACATTGGTTGATTAAATATGCTAGAAAAAGCATAATGGATGAAGTCAATGGACCTGAGTTCATTTGTTGAGTTTGTTGAGCCACTTATCCTTGTGATCTTGAACAAGTCACTTAACTTTACTCAGCCTTAGTTTCTTCAACTGCAAAAATGGGAGTATTAACTAATTGGCTTCCAAGTTCTCTTCCAACTGGAAATCCACAAGCCTATGATAAATGGCTGACCAGTTGACAGATTGTGTCCAGTCTCTGAGGAATAGTGTATTTCTAACACATTTTTTTTTCTTGCTGGGTTCAATCCTCAATCTTCTGTCTCAATAGAAATAAAAAAGTCACCTATATGTACCAAAATATTTATAGCATTTCTTTTTTCAGGGCAAAAGAATTGGAAATTGAGAGGATATTCAACAATTGGGGAATGGCTGAATAAATTGTGCTATGTAATTATGGTGGGATACTATTGTTCTATAAGAAATGATGAACAGAATGCTCTCAGAAAAACCTGGAAAGTCCTCAATGAGTTTATGCAAAGTAAAATGTACTGTGTACAAAGTAATAAGAACCACTGTGGGATGATCAGCTGTAAATAACTTTGCCATTTTCAGCAATATGATGATCTAAGATGACTCTGAAGAATTTATCTATACATAGAGAAAAAAATGATTGTATCTGAATACAGATTGAAACATTAAATAAACTTTTGAGTAAATAACATGGAAAAGTCAAGACCTCTCACCAAGTTTCAGTTTTCATTTTGCAATCATTTTTTTCTACTTTAGAAATAGAAAGATCTATTTTTTCCCAAGCCAACCATTATTAAGATTCCCCCCAGCAGCATACCCTTGAGGCATGCTTAGGTTTAATATTCCTCAAACACTTTGAAGGGGAAAAAGTGATACAAAATTATATTTTTCTCATTTTTAGTCATTTTTTTCAATTTATTGTTTGTCAGATATTCTGCTATTTATTTTTTCTACTTCTAAAGACCATTTTTCCTAGTAATATTTATTGAATACTGTCTGTGAACTTTAGTATTATTTAAAGTACATTTTTTCTCTTTCATTCTTCCACAGTAATTTAAATCAAATAAAATGTGTTTGTAAAAAATGAACACTTTAAAATCTGTGTTGCACTTATTTAAAATAAATTGTATAGATGTTGTTTGTACACCTAACTTTCTCCTAGTATTTCTTCTCCCTTCCAGAGAATATATCTATTATGTACAACTTGCTATTCCTTTTAAATATGTAATAGTTAACATGTAAATTTCTTTTTTCTTTTTTTTTCTTCTGTCCCACCCCAGAAATGGCTAATTAGATACAAGAAACAGGTAAAATCAGTCTATAAACACTTTATTTGTCAGGTTTTTTTTTTCTAGATGTAGATAACATCTTCCTTCATATTTCTTTTGTAGTTAATTTGGGTATTTATAATAATCAAAATAACAGTGACAAAGTTGTTTTTAAAACAATATTTTTATGGAATACACTGTTCTCTTAGTACTGGTTGTTTTGCTCTTCTTTATTTCATGCAGTTCTATTCGTGTATATTTGTTTTTTTCTAAAATTAATGAGCTCATCATTTTTTTTTTTTTTTAGCACAGTAGTATTTCATCACAATCATAGACCTCAACTTGTTCACTCATTTCCCAATTGATGGGCATTCCTGCAATTTCCAGTTCTTTGTCATTATAAAGAAAGCTGCCATAAACATTTTAAAATATATAGGTCTTTTCCTTTTTCCCTAATTATTTTTGGAAGCAGTTGTATTTCTGAATCAAAGGATATATTCAATTTAATAACTCTTTGGGTATCATTCCAGATTGCTCTTCAAAAATAGTTGCATCAGTTCCCATTTCCATCAACCATGTATGTGTCCCAATTTTTCTACATCTCCTCCAAAATTTTATGCTTTTCTTTTCTATCATTTTAATCAATACAACAGATGTTAAATGATACTTCAAGATTTTTTAAATTTGCATTTCTCTAGTCAAAATGATTTAGAGTATTTTTTCATGTGACTATAATTTTTTTCATTAAAAATTGACCATTTATTATTTGGGGAATGACTCACATTTTTATAGATCGGATAAAGTTCTTTTTATATTTCAGATATTAGGCCTTGATCTGAGAAACTGTCTACAAAGTTTCCCCCCAGTTTTCTGCTTTTCTTTTGAACTCAGAAACCATTTATATATTTTGTGCAAAAGCTTCAATTTCTCAAAATCATGTTATTTTTTATAATTTACTCTGTTCATTTATTAAGAATTTATTTGAGACCCATAACTGTAGGAGATATATGCTTCACTTTTTTTCTCTTTTAATAGTATGATTTTTAATATTAAGGTTACATCTATTTTGAATTTATTGTGAAGTATGGATGAAATATTGAAATAAGTCTATTTAATTTTAGTCTTTCCAAAACATCTTTTTAATTAATTATAGAATTTTTATAAGTAATTTATGTTTTAGAGGTTATTGGTAACTAAGTTTAATTTTTTTTTCTGATTCTAACTTCTCTGTCCAGTTCTTATGATCCTATTTAAGTTTGTGTTTCATTTTTATTTTTAATTCAATTCTTCATTACTTCATTTTTGGCTTTCCAAAAGAAAATATAATAGTGTAGTAAAAAGTAGCTGGTCTCAGATTTGATGAATTTAAGAGGAAGTTAAGAGAAAAAAATAAGTATAGAAATGAACAAAATTCTGGTGAAGTTAAGAGATAAAACATTTTTGGTATCATCTAAATAAGACTCCTGATTAGCATATATTTCTGAGACTCAAATAGATCCTGTATTAGGGTAGAAAAATTTTGCAGATAAATATGAAAAGCTAAAAAAAGTGAAAATACTCTTTAGAATGACAATGCAGTAAAATAAGCATCAGTTCAGGAACACAAACAAAAGACACAGATCCAAATCAAGACTTAATTATGAAATCCTAAATAATGAGTATGTCAAAAAACAAATCAAAGAAACAATTAGCATTTGTGTGAAAGAAAATAATAATGAAGAAAAATACCAAAATTTCTGGGATGCAACTAAAGGAGTCTCCAGGGGAAAAATTATACTTATTTTTACTAAGGCATATATTAACAAAATAGAAAGGAAAAAATTAATTAACTAAATATTAATTTTGAAAAAATTAGAAAGCAAGCAAATAACCCCCCCAAAAAAGCACAAAAGGACAGATATTGGAAATGAGAGGATAAATAGATAAACTGGAAATCAAAAAGATTACATAAATAATATAACTGAAAGCTGGTTCTTTGAAAATAATAAAAAAAGATAAAGCTTTAGCTAACCTAATTAAAAAAGAAGAGGATAGAAAATAAAAGCAAAATAGCAAATGAATAATAAAACCAGAAGAAAATATAATCATGAACTATTATGCATAGCATGCTAACAACTTAAAATTCAAAAGAAATAAATGATTACCTATAAAAATATAAAATACCCAAACTAAGTGGGGACCAAATGAAGATCTTAACAGAACAATCCCAGAAAAGAACTACAAAGAAAGTACTATAGTGGTCTTGAGCAAATATGTAGAGTGGAAACAGCTGAACTTTCCAAACATTTCCCTATTAATAACTTTAAAATAATAACTCAAATCATAATCTGGAGTGGCAGAGTCAATAAAAGGTTGGCCAAGAAATTTTTTGAGTCCAAGAAAATTTGGGAAATCAGAAGACAAGGTCTGCAACTCAAAGCCCATACTGGAGAAAAAACAAAAACAAAAACAGTTCTGGGCATTAGAGATGATAACAAGAGCATTAGCAATGGGATTCAAGCCAGAAGTGACAGAGGAATCTGGCAACTAGTTGGGAACAGATTAGAAACTCCCAAGTCAAAGAGAAATTACTTCAACTAGCCATAAAGAAACCATTCAAAAACTGTGGAGCAACCGTAAGAATTATTATACAAATTTTAGCAGCTAGCAGGTTAAAGGACTGGAGGATTTGGAGTTGTTATTGTTATTTGTCCCTTATTTTCAAAAGGTACCAATGACATCACTGACTAATACCTTGTTACATGAATTGGACTTAAGTAAGGAAGAGTTGCACAAAGTTGTCAGCCTTACTCTCAGAATCATCAAATTCTGATAGGAAGAAAAAAAGTCATGATGATTGCATGCAGTGAATGACCTTAGAAAATTCAATGTCTCACCAAACTCTAAGGGCTCCACAGCATCTTCTTCAACCACTTTCATGGACATTGAAGCAAATTGTTCTCATCTGTCTATTCCACTGGGGAAGTCTTTACATGCTTGGAATAGGCACCCCAGTAACTCCTCAACAGGTATGAGATCTGTAAATTACCCACAATCTCATTTAGCCCATCTGCTAAGCCCATTTTCTGAGCTGTGGTCACTGTACATGCTACAGCTTCTTCAAGGCACTGGTGAGAGTTGGATGCTAAGTAGATAACAAAGGTGGATGGACTGTGCTGAAAAGAGCTCAGCAAGCCCTCACAACAGAGATGTTAATCCTCCTCGAGCACTTCATACATGTCAAGGCTTGGAATATGATATTTTAGAAAACTAAGCTAGAATTACAACCAAGAATAATGTATCAAGCAAACTGCATATAATCCTTAAGGAGAAAAAGTGAATATTTAATGAAGTAGAAGCTGTTCAAGCACTTATGAAAAGGCTCGAGCTGAATTAACATTTAAACAGAAGATTTAAGAGAAACATAAGTAAGTAAATAAGAAAGAGAAATTATAAGAGATTCAATAAGGTTAAGTGGTTTACATTTCTATCTAGGAAAATGACACATGTAACTACTAAGAATGTTATTATTATTATTAAGCCAGCTAGGAGTCTACAGAGATGGAGTTCACAGGAACATGTTGATTAGATTGGAATGCTCTTCAAAGATTGTTTGAGTAATAAATTGAAATGCACTAACAAGGGGGGAAAGGAGAGGAAAATTTATCTCACACAAAGGAAAAATTTTTACAATGGAAAAAAAATGGCAGTCAGTAGTCCAGAAATATTTGAATTGATTCAAGGAGGAGGAAATAAATATCTAATCTAATCTATATGTGTGTCTACACAAAAATATAGATACACAAATATATATATTCACACACAACTAGGTATAAGAATTTTACTCAACAATAGAGTAGGAAGAAGGGGATAAAAAAAAGAGTAAGATTATAAAAGAGAGGGTGGATTAAGGGAAGCAGTGGTCAGAAATAAAAAAAGACTTTTGAAAAATAATAAGATAAAAAGAAAGAGAATATAACCAAAAGAAAATAAGACAGGGAAATGCATAGTTGGTAATCATAAATGTAAATGTGAATGGCCTGAATTCATCTGTAAAATGAAATCTGAGAACAGAATAGAAAGATACACAAAGAACTAAAATAAGGGACTTGAATAGAATCTACTGTGCTTCACCTGAAGTTAAAAAAACAACATGGATAGAAATCATGATCTAAGACAAAACAAAAGTAGATCTAATTAAAAGAGATACAGAGAGAAACCATATCTTGATAAAAAGACATCATTGACAATAAAATGATATTAATACTAATTACATATGCACTAAAAGATATAGTATCCAAATTCTTAAAGGAAAAGATAAATGAATTAGAGGAGGAAAAAGAAAATAAAACTACATTAAAATTAATTTAATTTAAATTTATACTAAATTAAAACTATATTAGTGTGGGACCTCAACTTTTTCCTCTTACAGCAATATAAATCTAAGTGTTCTTGTTATCTGTCCTTCACCCTCAAAAAGGACCAATGACAGAAGAGTAATGTCTTGACTTGCAAGTAAACTGGATTTAAGTGAGACATAGCTGTGCAAATCATCCTCATTCTTTCTTATATGATCATCTGAGTCCAGTGGAAAAAATATAAATGATAATGATTAGAGGTAACCCCAGAAGGTAAATATTTTATCTGGAGAAAAAACAGAAAGCAATTTGGCAAAAAATTAGACTTAGACTAACCCTTATGATAGGTAGTTTTATAAATTCAAAATGGATATGGGGTCCGAATATGAAAGATAATACTCTAAATAATTAAAAGAGAAATAGATAATATACCTTTCTTACATGTGAGTAGATCTATTATTAACCAAAGAAAACAGTAGGAAATATAGTTGATGTAAAAAGAAAGCATCAATAATTTTTAATTTAAAATTGTAAAAAATATTTGAAAAAGAAAGACCATTCAGCATAAAAAGGGAGGGCAGTAGGATATATATAGGTATTGATTAAAATTTCCTTTAAGAAAATTACAGGCTATAAGTAATGAAAACTGTCACTTTCCATTCTGCCACATCAAACAGCATGAAAAATATCCTCAAATAATCTTTTTCAAAGTAATAATTGGGAAGAAATGGTTGTGTAATCTTAAATCTTGTGATATAAGGTTCAATGGAGTGGAAGACTCTTTATCCATCACTTCCTATGTGGGGAGATAACCAGGATAGCCAAAGTTACCATTTACAAAAACTGATTTTAAATAAGATCTGGCAGGGACCCTGCCATTGTATGGCTGTCGATGCCATTTGGGGTTTACAGAGAAACAAATCACCTGGTAGCTTTTCATTCGAACTATTCTTTTTTAAACTAATTATTCTTGTTAACATATGCTAGATTGATTTCTACCAGCTGAGACAGTGCAAGAATTGTCAACATTTTCTAAACTTCAGTGTCCTGAGGTAAAATTCTGATTATCTCATCCTAGTTAATACTAGACAAAGAAATAGGAGACATTTTATTAGTAGAAACACAAAGACAAAATTTAAGGATGAAGGAACCTAGAAGAAAAAATGTATGGAAATTTATCTTTTGACCAAGAATTTCTAAGTGGTCATATAAACACAAATTCTAAAGAGAAGTCAAATCAAGTCTTAACTATGGAAATAAGGAAAGATAAGGATTGATGAGTCATAGAAATTCTAGAAATATAATGCTGTATGCATTTATCAGTTTGCTAATGTTCTTCATACAGAGTAATATAATATACATAAAAGAAAATGAGTCCATTTTTTTAAAATGCCATCTCTGAGACTTATCTTCAAACTCTTTTTTCAATGGCCTGATATAAGAGTCTATTATTTTTTCCCATCATAAAGTGATTGGGGTATATGGGTGTTCAAGGAGGACTAACACCTCTGTGGAGAAAGCTTTCCAAACCCTTTTCAGGATTTTCATTTATCTTTGGTGTCTGTTTACCCAGTGCTTCCCTGTGCCTCCAGGAAGCTGTAGCATATACAGCAGAAATTCCAGTAAAAACATCTTGGCAAACAAGCTAAATCAGGTTGAAGGTAGCTAATAGATCTCAAATCTGTGATCAGTTAAGAACATGTCTACCCTAAGAATGTGAAGACTTCTCCTGGCAAAATGGACAGATGAGAACAATTTGTTCCAAAAGCCATGAAAGTGACTGAAACAGGTACTTTGGAGCTTTGATCAGACATTAAAGGCTCTAAGGTCATCCACTGCATCTCAGGTTATCACCAGTTGTCTTGATTTGCCATTGAACCTCAGACACTGAAAGAGAAAGTAAAGCTGAGAACTTGGGGCTACTCTGTCTCACTTAAATCCAATTCAGTTGCAAATCAAGACTATATTAACTTTAAAGCAAGAAAATTTATTCTATTTCAATATGATTTTCAGGTAAGCTTGACATTGCTGATGTCAATTTTTTAGTTTCTGGAATGACCAGAAGGAGGTTGATTTTCTGGTCTCCTTTCTCATTTTATCTTGTTTGTTTTCAAACTAAGTAAGTTTAAAAATGATACAAAAACAAAAGGCAGAATATTTTCCTTGAATATGTGATACAAAGGAGGCCACAATATTTATTGACTGTTTCCTATGTACTAATCTGTATAGTGGAAAGGTAATAAAAGTCTCGAAGCCAGAGAGAAGTGGATTCAAATCCTGCCTCTGGTACACTACCTGTTGGCTGACTCTGGGCAAGTAACTGAACCACACTTTATTCTAGGCAACTGAATATATACTGAATATAACTGAATATATCTGAGGATATATATTACAGAGAAGAAATTGTATTCAAGAACATTTCCTTACCATGGAAATTTCTAAAGAGATAAAAGCACCAGTGCAGTTCCTAACTAAATATCCTTCCCATGAAAAAAATAGTTGCTTGTTGTCAGAAGCTCAAGGAGATATAAGACACAGCTACTGCTTGTAAATGGTCTATAATTTAGTTGGAGTGACAGGATGAGTATATGTATCTAAAATTAAACATGCACACAAAAATGTTCTGGATCTTTTCATGTTCTCACATTTCTCTATCAATCATAGTTTCATTATGTAGCTTTCCATTGTCTGAATAGTGATGTCCTCTACTTCTTTGGCATGTGTTAAGCATGGACAGAATATGTTCCAGCAGAATATACTGCTACTACCACCAGGAAGGCCTCCGCTAATATTTTTAAATGAGCATTTAAATAAGTGTTAACTATAGGCAAGTTTAAGCTGCTTTGTAACTCAGTTAACTATTGAGTTCCCTCTCATCTCAGATTTTCAGATTTAGACATTCTAATTAGCTAAAGTTAATAATATTTACATATATCTATGCTGCTGTGTAATCTGCTTAAAGCCTGATCTTCTACAATTCACTAATCTCATTTTACTGTAATGGCCCCCTAGTCCATCAGATGTGATTGTACTATATTCAAAATATCTCAGTCTTCTGTTCAGTGCAAAGCTAGCAATCAGATGCAAAGCTCAAGTTTTCTGCACTATTAAAAAGATGTTAATGAAAAACACTCATAATCCAAACTTGGACTGATTTGTTTAATTGTGTTGGACTTTGAACATGAAGGCATTTGTAGAGAGCATGTTCCAAATCATCATGAGTTTTATACTTAGGTATATAAAATAATGAAACTAACATACATAGGTAATATTCAAATTGTAACTTGTTCCAATTCCATCCTTCCTTCTTCTTTCCTTTTTTCTTTACTAATTACTTTTCTATCATTCTTTTTTCTTTTTCCCTTTCTTCACTCCTTTCATCCTTTCTTCTTTTCTTCATTCCTTTCTTTTTTGTTTTTTTAACCTTATTCAATATAGTTCAATGTTTTAGTCTGTCAAGCTCTTTTTGCATTCTAATTCTTCCAAGCATTGTTTAAACTGAGGTGGCTACTGGCATAGTGAATAGAGTGCTAAACCTGGAATTAGGAAGCCCCAAGTTCAAATGTGACTTCAGATACTTATTAGTTGTACAACTCTGGGCAAATCATCTTTGGATTATATATCTTGTTCCATACTTTCTTCAGGTTCTCAAAGAAAGAAAAAGACTTTGGGGAAAAGCTGACATGCTGAGCAAATAGCACCTGGATCATGTTGACTTTTTTCCAAAAGGATCTAGGGACCTGAAAGAAGTTTGGAACGAAATGCCTTCTTCCTTGAAGCTGGAAGTCAAAAGTCAAGAACTTTCTTCTCTCTCAAGCTCTTGCCAGCTCCATTTTTCACAAAGGTTTAAAGCATTGAATCATCAATCTATATCAATGAAGATATTTTTTTAAAATATACTTTGAGCTACAGATTATAATTCATTTCAATAGCATTCAAAAGGAATGCTAAATAAAGGAAACAGGAGATGGAGAAAATTTGCTACATATATCAAATAAGCAAGAACAAAAGTAATAAAAGAACAGCAATTGTAATATAGAGAATTTGAAAAATCTCCAATTATATACCAAAATAGAAATGCAGAAATTAAAAAAGATTAATAAAAGTAAAGGATAAATATATACATTATGTGTATGTGTGTACATAGAACTAATAAATACAATGCAAAGAGAATTGGTTTTTTAGGGGAAAATAATAAAATAAAACACTAATTAATTTGAGTTTTAAAAGAAAGAAAAATAACAAGTACTAGTATTAAAAATGAAAAGAAAGAAAACACCACCAAAGATGATGAAATTAAATCAATTGCAATTCTCAAATGTATCAATAAAAGAGATAACCTAAATAAAATGGATAGATATTTAAAAAGTATAAATTATAAGATTAATAGAAGGTATAAAATATTTAAATCACCCTATCTTAAAATTTTTTTTGAACAATCCATGAATAAACTTTCTCAGAAGGGTAAAAAAAAAAGGTCAAGATTGATTTACAAGCAATTTCTACTACACATTTAAAGAATAATTCATTCAAATATTACATAAGTTATTTCAAAAAGTAGTCAAAGAAAAAGTTCTACCAAATTCCACATATGACACAAAGATAATTTTGATATGTGAAGCAGAAAGAGAAAAAAACAGAGAAAGTCAACTACAGAACAATTTTCCTAATGAAAATTAAGTTAAACATAAAAAAAAAAAAAATACTTGCAAGGATATTATATCAATACATTACAAAGATTATATATTATGACCAGGTAGAATTTTTACCAGAAATTCAAGACTGGATGAATATTTTTAAAATTATCAATATAACTGACTATATCAATAACAAAAACAGTGAAAATCTTATTAATACAGAAAAATCTTTAGATAAAAATAAACTTTTATAATACTAGAAATACAGGAATAAATGGTACCTTTCTTAAAATTAAAAGTACTGTATAAATCTAAAATGAAGACTGAACATTAGCTGTATTTAGGATAAACCAGAAGTCTTCCCAATACAATCAGGAGTGAAGCAAGGATATCCATTATTATTCAACATTGTACTAGAAATTATATTGCTATACCAGTAAGAAATGCAAAATCCTGAAATAATAATAATAATAGTCAATATAAGAAAACAAATCTATCATCTTTGGTGATGATATGATACTATATTTTTAAATATTTTGTTTTTCCCAATTATATGTAAAAATCTTGCAAGTCATTTTTTGTTCAATTTTAAATTTCAAATTCTTCAACCTCCTCTCTCTCCCCCCCTTATTGAGAAGACAGGCAATTTAATATAGGTTATACATACAGAGTTCTGCAAAATATTTTTTCATGTTATTTAAGCTATGAAAGAAAACACAAGCAAAAAAAAAAAAAAGAAAAAGAAAAAAAGTGTTTTTAATTGTTACAATTTTCATTCAACCTCCATGTTTTTTTTTTTCCTTGAGGTTGATTGTATTTTTCATCATAGGACATTAGAAATGTTTTTGGATTATTGTATTGATGGGAAGAGTTAAGTCTTGGGATGGGAAGAGTTAAGTGATGGGAAGATCATCACACATATAGCTGTTGCCGTGTATTTGGTAAGCTGTGTCTCTTGGTTCTGCTTACTTCACTCTGTAACAGTTCATGTTAGTCTTAGTATATATTTTCCTGTTTTTTCCATTTTGTTCTGGATGAACTATACTCTATTTTGCTGGGTAGGTGATTCATGTAATCCTGGCTCCTTTGCCCTCTGCAATATCATATTTCAAGCTGGGAGAAGTGATTCATTTGAACTCTTATTCTCTTTCAATCAGTACTAATCAATATGATAGAATAATATCAAAGTTTTATATATAAGCCCCAGAGCTACAAGCTATAATTTCTAAATTTACTTGATTAACTCTAAGAAGTTAACTGAAGGCCCTCCATCATTGTTTTTCTGTCATGGTTACTAAGGCTAGCATGGCAGAGAAGACAATCAAGTGGAAAATCTTTTATACCTCCAGACCAATCACTTATCTAATAGTAGCATGGAACCATTTTATGACTATTTAGGTCACTGATTGTAATAACGTATACTATTTCCTCTTGCCCAAACTAATAAAAAGCTTGTCTCACTTGTATGGAGATATTCATTTCTTTACTCAACTAGTGACCCTGCTGATATATTATTTTGCTTATTTAAGCTTATGTGTCACATCCCCATCAATTGAATTATTCCAGAATGACTGAACATCTAGCCCTATAAAAACAAGATCCTGGAAGGAGGGAGACATCTTGGATTGAGAAGAAGATTTGAGGTCCACTTCATTTAGAGGGAACCATGGATCCTTCAAAAAATGCCATTGACTTAGAGATTTACCTCAATCTCTTTTATTGTGAGTGGGATTTTAATTTTTAATTCCCACAAAGTCCTCTGGTTCTTCAATGTAGAAACTGCTAAATGTTGTGTTATCCTTATTATAACTACAAGATATCTGGATTGTTTCTTTTTGAATGCTTACAATATTTTCCCTTCATTTGGTAGCTCTTTCATTTGGCTATAATATTCCTGGGAAGTTTCATCTTGGGATTTCTTCCAGGTAGTTAAGTTATAGGTAGATGCTTTCAATTCTATTTTCTCCTCTGCTTCTGGAATATCAGGAGAAGTTTTCTTGATAACTTCTTGAAAGATAATGTCTAGGTTACTTTTTGTGGAGGTTTTCAGATTATGCGATAATTCTTACATTATCTCCCCTGGATCTATTTTTCATGTCAGTTGCTTTTTGAATGAGATATTTCACATTTTCTTTCATTCTTCAATTTTATTTTTCCTAATGTCTCATAGAGTGATTAGTTTTCATTTGTACAATTCTAATTACTAAGGAATTGTTTTCTTCAGTGAGCTATTATACTTACTTTTTCATTTGGCCAATTCTACTTTTTAAGTTATTTTCTTCAGAGCATTTTTGTGCCTCTTTCTATTGACCCAATTCTGGTTTTTAAAAAGTTCTACAATGTATTAAAAAGTGATGAAAAGGATAAAAAAGATTTTTTTAAGTCTTCATTAAAATAAATTCATGAAGGATTTCAAGTCTTGTCAAATGAAAATCAATTGTTTAGGGACACTTTCTTCATTTAAAAGAAGACTCAGGGTAGGAGATGGATCTGTGTTCAAGTATATGAAGGGCTATCATGGATGAGAAGCTCGAGACATTCAATTTAACCCTAGAGAGCAGAGCAGGGAATACTGACAAATCTGTAAAGTAGCAAATGAATGTTTGCTATCATGGAACGCTTTCTAACAATTAAACTGTACTACAATAGAATGGGTAGTCTAACAAGGTAATGAGTTACCCTTCATTCAAGGTCTTTGGTCATAGATTGGCTGAAAAGTTGTTAAGAATGTTGTTATGAAGTTTCTTTTTACATAAGGAATAGACAATTCAGGGATTCTGATTCATTGGCTGTGCAAATCACTTTATTTTGGGGGGGGTTCAATTTCTTTATATGTAAAATGAGGGTGCAAGACTAAGTAACATTCAAGATTCTTTCCAGCTCTAAGATCCTATGTTCTCTCTGTGTTTTCTAAATAAATCCCTTATCTTCTTTGGGGTTCATTTGCTATCTATAAAATCTGAAGGCTGAGTTATCAGTGGATTCAAAAGTGGTGCTTTTCAGGGGTCCTCAAACTATGGCCTGTGGGCCAGATGTGGCAGCTGAGGACAATTATCCCCCTCACCCAGGGCTATGAAGTTTCTTTATTAAAGGCCCACAAAACAAAGTTTTTGTTTTTACTATAGTTTGGCCCTCCAACAGTCTGAGGGACAGTGAACTGGCCCCCTATTTAAAAAGTTTGAGGACCTCTGTAATGTATCTCTTCCCACTTCTATAATCTATATATCTCTAGCTCTTCATCAAGTTTTGTTAACTTTATTTGAACAAACAATTTGAACAATTTGAATAAATAACTGTTATTTGAACAAAAAAATATATGAATCTAGTAGAACATATATTAGCAGATTATAATTAATAGAATAGAAACTCCTTGAGGATAGGGACTGAGTCATTGTAAGCACTTTTAAAATGTTTCTTTGTTGACTGATTGATTGCATATTCATTAGATGAGAGTTAGATTGTGGGGTTGGGGTGAAATGAAAGCAGCCAAAATGATTACCCCCAAATTAATCCCTATAAATCCTATAAGCTTGTCATTATTTTAGTCAGTCACTCAATAAACATTTACTAAGTGCTCACTATGTACCAGGTACTGTACTAATTGCTAAGGATTCAAAGGAAGATAAAGGCAGGTGCTATTCTCAAGGAGCTCACAGTTGAATGGTAAAAACAACACGCAAACAACTATGTTCCAACAAGGCACAAAGAAGATAAATTTGAAATAATCAACAAAAGGAAGGCACTAGAATTAAGGGGGATTGGGAAAGGTTTCTTATAAATGGCAAGATTTTATCTCAGACATGAAGGAAATTTAGGGAAGCTAGGAAGAAGCGATCAAATGAGAGGGTATTTTAGGAATGGGAGCCAACCAGTGAAAATACTCCCAAGATGGGAGATGAAGTTTTTTGTTTGTTTGTTTGTTTGTTTGTTTGTTTGAAAAACAGCAGAATAATGTCACTTAGTTATGAGGTGGAATAAAAATAACATGATATAAGTTTTAAAAAGTTTAGAAAAATAGCAAGCTAAATTTGTGAAAAATAAATACAACTTATTTAATTATATTTGCTGGTACTTCAATGCCTCTCTTATCACTACTGTGTGATGAGTGTGTGTTTAAAATCAGCCAGAATTAGGGATTCAGGTTAAGGGGAAAATCTTCAATCTTTATTCTCAGTAGAGATGAAGAAGGATTGCTATAGCAATATGGGCAGCTGTGACAGGAAGCCAGCCAGCAGAGGTGAAGGGGGATTGCAGGTGAAAAGGGAATCAGAGGTGAAGGGCGGTTGTGATAGCAATGTGAGCAGCTGTGTCAAGACACCAGCCAGAAGCCTCCCTTTCCCCTTCCTTCTCCACTCCCCTCCTCCACCCACCAAAATCGTCATTTCCTATACAACACATCAGGACTTGCACAAAGACTGGGTGGGGGCCATTCTTTCTCCAAGCATATATATTAATAGAGTTTGGTCTAATTACTATTTAGCCTCACGTGCTTGGGACCTCAGTGCATCAACTCGAGCCTCAGCCCATTACATCTCCCCCTTTCTTTTGTTTTAGAACACAGGTGATCATGCCATCCCTGACTCCTTGGGAGGTCAGAGCCCCCAAGGGGAGGTGATCACACCCTCCCTGACTTCTCAGGAAAGGAGGTGAAAGCACCAAAAAGGAGATGATCACGTCCTCCCTGACTTCTCAGGAAAGGAGGTGAAAGCACCGAAAAGGAGGTGATCACAATCCCCCTGACTTCTCAGGAAAGGAGGTGAAAGCACTAAAAAGGAGATAATCATGCCCTCCCTGACATCTCAGGAAGGGAGATGAAAAGCACCAAAGGGAAGTGGGGGTTGCTAGTGGGTGTCTGGGCAGAAGAGTCTTATTATGCACAATCAGCATGGGAGGTATTACACAAGCACATAGCAATAACGCAGAGGCTATTAGTGATGACTCTCCCTACAGTCAGTGCAGGCTTGATGTGGTGTAACAAACATGAATTGTACACCCAAAGAAGAAAGCAGAGGCAGAAGCAAAGGACAAAGCGGCAAGAGCTCTTGGAACCAAGCAGAGAGATAGGCCTCTAAGCTAACCGGGCTATATTGGGATAATAAAAGATCTGAACTTTTATCACCTGGCTGCTTTTTGAGAAGAAAAAGCTCACCACATTTTGGCGCCCTGAACGTGGGACTAACAGACCCCTCAGTGGATTTCAGTGGAAAAGCTACGATCCTGATTCAAGTGGAAAAGCCTCTGATCCTGATCCAGTGGAAAAGACTTCAACCCAGAAATTAGGGTGAGTGCAACAAAGAACTTTTGTTAGAAGAGTTAAAGTAGAATTTCAGCTAAGATGGGACAGATATTTAGAAAACAGCCTGTTTCTGTTCAAGGAAAATGTTTAGAGAGCATTGTCAAAGTTATGGAAAGCCAAGGTTTAATTATAAGTTTACAGCAAATCACTGAACTTTTACAAACTATAAAGGACATATGTCCTTGTTTCTCTCTTGATAAGGAATTAGATCTAAATGAATGGAAATTGGTTGGAGAGGATCTTTGTCAATTCTATAATAAAAATGGGCCTAACTCAATAATTAATACATATAATGTAATACAATTGGCTATAAGAAGTTATTTAAGTGATAGAATGATGAAAAGGAAAGTACAGGAGGAAGAAGTACCAACTTTACTAGGTGAAAAGGAGGACGAATCAGATGAGAATGGAGTTAATTACAATTCTGAGTGTGATACTTCACAGCAGGAGGAATTAGGTGATTCCACATCTCATGACCCTCCCCCCGCAATTAACCCTTCATGGGTGGAACAAGGGGGAGGGAGAGAGACAGAAACACAGTCACCTTCTCCTGTAAAGCAGAATTTGACAAGATTAGAAAAAGCATTAATTAAAGCAAAAAATGAAGGAGAAGATATATCTGATTTTATAAATGCATATCCTGTGATTGAAGAGCTCAACTCCTCAGGTCAAAAAGAGAGAAAATACACTCCTTTTAAATTGGGAAAAATTAAAGATTTGAAAAAGGGTTGCACTCTTTATGGAGCTACATCATCTTATGTGAAGATGTTACTGGATAATTTGTCTTATGAAATCTTAACCCCGAATGACTGGAAATCCATCACTAAAACATGTCTTGAACCGGGACAAAATTTACTGTGGCTTTCAGAGTTTCATGAATTATGTAGGATTCAAGCCCAACGCAATAGGCAAACAGGAGCTATTGTACAAGTTGCTTTTGACCAACTAACTGGAGAAGGTCAGTATGCAGAGAGTTCAGAACAGATTTATTATCCCATAACAGTGTATGAGCAAATTTCTAAGGCTGCAATAAAAGCTTGGAATTCTCTCCCTGGACAGAAAGATGGAAATAATGCTTTCACAAAAATAGAGCAAGGTCCCAATGAACCTTTTGCAGATTTTGTGGGACGTTTACAAACAGCTGTAATAAGAACCATTGGAGACAATGCAGCAACAGAAATAATGACTAAACATTTGGCTAAGGAAAATGCCAATGAGGTTTGCAAAAGAATTATATGGGGGCTAGACAAAGATGCTCCTTTAGAAGAAATCATTAGATGCTGTGCCACAGTGGGCACAAATGCTTATTATGCCCAGACTATGATGAACATGGAAAGACAAGGTCCTTCTTGGCAGAGGAATTCTAGAGAAACTCGTCAATGTTTTCAGTGCGGAAAAATTGGACATTTGAGAGCTCATTGTAGATATGGAGATAGAGTGAGAAGACAGGGTGAGAGAAAACCCAAAACCCCATGTCCAAAATGTAACCGAGGCTTTCATTGGGCCTCTAAATGTATATTGACCCAGAAGAATGAGAGGCAGGGCCCAGCTCCAAAGTATCAATTAAAGGACAGGTGGGGCATGATAGCAGCTGAGGTTACACCCAGAGAGACTTTAGAAATTCAGGATTCTGATGTCATCAACCAACAGAAAAGCAATCAGGATTACAGTTGGGAAGAATACAGGCCTTTTAAGACAACAAGACAATATCCAATGCAAACGACTCCAATGTAATTACCAGATGATGAGGAAAAATCCCAAATTTGGTAAATAGAAGGGAATTAGATTAACTGCTTGGGGAAGAGGATCTGCTTATATTTCCACAGATGGAGAAAGAATCAAATGGCTGACAAGGAGACTGTTAAAAAAGACTTTTAAAATCTTCAGGAATCATTGGATTTCCTAACACAAGATGAAACTGTTTTACTTCTTGAAAAACCAGCAAGAATCATTGGGTTCCCTGAGATGAAAAATTGTTGATGAGACTTTTGCAGTACTTCAGGGCTTACAGGAACTATTGGATTCCTGGCACATGAACTAATGGACAATGGAATCCTATTGGACTGTTTCTAGGACTTATGGACATGTGTAAATTTTTAGGTTGATTCATGTTGTTACATTACTACTAGCCTGTGTTATATTGCTATGTACTTATGTAAATTATGTATAATGCCTCCCATATTGATGGATTTATGTATACCATGTATATCTGTTACAAAGTTCTGGCCCATATTGATGGATTTATGTGTACCCCCTCAGAAACCCCCTATGTTTTAAAACAAAAGAAAGGGGGAGATGTTGGAATCCTTACTAACTGCTAACTAATTAGAGTTGATCTAATCTTACAAGAAGATGTTTTGGGCAGAACCTGAAACAAGGTACTAAGTAGAACTACCCATAATCCCTCTCTCTGGAAGGAGCATAAATAGGCCAATGGGCCAGTCGGAAGGTTCTTCAGAGTGAAGACGCTACAAGTCGAGATTTTAGCGGAATGACATGAAGAGTTGGAGCTGGCTGGAGGCTGAAGAAAGCAGAGGCAGAGGCTGAAGGACCAGACCTTTGGATTTGGTGACATTCGGAGAGAGCTCTTGGAACCAAGCAGAGAGATAGGCCTCTAAGCTAACCGGGCTATATTGGGATAATAAAAGATCTGAACTTTTATCACCTGGCTGCTTTTTGAGAAGAAAAAGCTCATCACATCCCTGACTTCTCAGGAAAGGAGGTGAAAGCACCGAAAAGGAGGTGATCACAATCCCCCTGACTTCTCAGGAAGGGAGGTGAAAGCACTAAAAAGGAGATAATCATGCCCTCCCTGACATCTCAGGAAGGGAGATGAAAAGCACCAAAGGGAAGTGGGGGTTGCTAGTGGGTGTCTGGGCAGAAGAGTCTTATTATGCACAATCAGCATGGGAGGTATTACACAAGCACATAGCAATAACGCAGAGGCTATTAGTGATGACTCTCCCTACAGTCAGTGCAGGCTTGATGTGGTGTAACAAACATGAATTGTACACCCAAGTAACGGTATAATAAACAATATAAATCAACATTGTGTTGTAAAAGATTGCCAGAAGTCCTAGAAGGAGAATATGTAAACAGCAGTCACACATACACCTTCTTCAGCAGCCAAGAGATAGTCCAAAACCAATCTATTGTCCATTGCTTCACATATCAGGGAATCCAATGACCCCCCCAAGTTTTTGAAGTCCTGCAAAAGTCTTTTTATGTCTTAGGGAATCCAATGATTCCAGCAGATTTTGAAGTCCTGTAACAGTCTTTTATCATTTCTCAGAAAATCCAATGATTCCTGAGGGCTTTCAAGTCTTATGTCTCAAAGAATCCAATGATTCCTGAGGGATTTAAAGTCCTACAACAATCTAATGTCTCAGAGAATCCAATGATTTCTGAGGGTTTTGAAGTCCAATGATTTTCTATGTCCATGAGTCAAACGCCATAACTGCCATGCTCTTTCAATGGTGAGCACAATCAGCAACAGAACCACCTGATGTTTCTTGGGTCTTCTTCATTTCAAGGGTCTGCTCCGTCTCTCTGCGATAGACAAAAAAGATTTGTAATGGGTCACATCCATATGCCAGATTTCATTGGGTCTCAAATACAGCTCGTTGGCACCCATCTGATTCCTTCTCCACCTGTAGAGATACAAGCAAACCCTCTCCTCCAAGCAGATAGTGTATCTGGTTCCTTCCATTCACCACTTTCTGGGTCTTTCCACATCATCTGGCGATTATATAAAGATAATGGAGTTGCTCGCACTGGACACTGCCCTTCCAGTGGGTTATGAAACCTGTCTGTCGGAGCCAGTGCATCTTTATCAAAAATCAAGAAGTTAATAGTATAAAGGGTTTGATTTAGAAGTTCTCTAGGGTTACCTGTGGCTCCCCCTCTCTTTTGTTTTTGGAGCAGCGTCTTAATGTCTCTATTTCTCCTCTCTACTATTGCCTGTCCTTGAGGATTAAAGGGTATGCCAGTGGTGTGTAAAATCTTATACTGTGCACAAAAGTGTGCAAAATGTTTGGAGGTGTATGCAGGACCATTGTCTGTTTTTATTGCTTGTGGCACACCCATAATGGCAAATGCTTGTGTGAGGAATTCAGTGACCACTCAGGCTGTCTCTTTTGCTGCTGGTATTGCAAAAGTGAATCCTGAAAAGGTGTCTTCTACAACGTAGATAAAAGACAGACAACCAAAAGATTTATAATGGGTCACATCCATATGCCAGATTTCATTGGGTCTCAAACCACGAGCATTCTTCCCTGGAGACAATATAGGAGCGTGGAAAGGAAAGCAAGCCATACAGGCTTTTACTATGCTCCTAGCTTCCTCTCTTATTATTCCAAATTGTAAATGTAAAGCTCAAGCAGCCTGATGATATTTATAATGAGATGCCTGGGCTTCTTGGAATAAAGGAGTATTGACCAACATAGTTAGAAGGCTATCTGCCTTTGAATTACCATCAAAAATGGGACCTGGAAGTCCACTATGAGAATGGACATGCAAAATATAAATCTTACCTGGATGCTTTCTCATTTGCTCTTGAAGTTCTTAAAGAGCTGATAAATATTAGAAGCTGCAAATTTTATTTGGGCTGTGGCAATTCTTTGTACCACACCTACTGAATAGGCTGAATCATATATTATATTGATGTCTCCTGGATAATAAGTAAGAGCTAGAATGATCGCATACAATTCATTCTGCTGAATGGACTGAAAAGGAATTCTGACTACTCTCTTTATAGTTAAGTCATGAGAGTATAAAGCACAAATATTATGTTTGGATGCATCTGTAAAGATAGTTGGTCCTTTAAGAGGAACTTTAGAGACTTTTTCTTCAAGAATTCATTGCCAATTATGTAAAAGTCTGGTTATCTTTAATGGAGACCAATGTGTAAAATTTGGCGCCATGGGTAATAAAATTTGCCACTCTGGAATGGTCTCACAGCACACATTAATTTGTGTATTGGTGTAAAAGGTGTATATCTTGTCAGGTCTTGTCCCAGATAATTATACTGCTCGCTTAATGGTCTTGAATAAAATTCTAGCCACAAGCACTGGGTAAGGAGTAAGGCTTTATTCTGGTTGTGCGGGAGGTTCACCCACTCTATCACATTGTCTCCTTGAGGAAGGACTGCTGTGGGTGCCTCTTGTGTGGCAAAAACTGATATTTCCAAGGGTTTCTGAGTGACTCTTTCAACCACATTGGATAAAGCCAGTTCAACTTTTCTCAAAGCCTCTTGAGCTTCTTTTGTAAGCTGGCATGGTGAATTTAAAGCACTGTCTCCCCTTAAAATGTCATATAATGGTTGTAACTGATAGGTAATCAACTGGTCACATCCATTGGATATCTCCTATCAATTTCTGAAAATCATTTAAGGTGTTTAGTTTCTCTGTTCTTAAGGGCAGTTTTTGTACTATAAGCACCTTAGGGTATACTTCATACCCTAAATATTTAAAAGGAGCATGTCTTTGAATTTTTTCTTCAGCTATGTACAATTTGTAATTCCTTAGTGTTTCTATGGTCTTTTGTAGACATGTTTCTAACATTTGTTCCTCAAGTACACATCCCAATATATCATCCATATAATGTAATAGCATAACTTTTGGAAATGCTTTTCTTACTAGAGCAAGAGCAGCAGCAACATACATTTGATACATAGTCAGGCTGTTTTTTATTCCCTGTGGCAAAATTGTCCATTCATATATTTTATAAGGCTCAGCTAAGTTAACACTGGGCACTGAAAAGGCAAATCTTTTCATATCCTCCTTATCCAGAGGGATAGAATAGAAACAATCCTTAATATCTATGACCCAAAGAGGCCATTCTCTAGGCAATTGAGTAGGAGATGGAAGTCCAGGCTGAAGAGTTCCCATAGTTTCCATCTGTTCATTCACTTTTCTTAAATCAGTGAGCATCCTCCATTTTCCCGATTTCTTCTTTACAGCGAACACTGGGGAATTCCAAGGACTTAGAGAGGGTTGTAAGTGCCCTTGTTCAAGCTGCTCCTGTACTATATCTAATAAGGCCTGAATTTTATCGCTACCTAAGGGCCACTGTTCTATCCACACTGGTGTATCAGTTTTCCATTGGATAGGAACAGTGAAAGTGTTGGCAGGCCTTCAACAGCAGCCCTGCTTAAAAAAACCGAAGTACTCATTTTTAACCCTAATTGCTGTAAAAACGTCTCTTCCCCACAGATTGATGGGTATTTTTTTGAACTATAAAAGGAGTAAAAACTTCTGTTTTACCTTCAAAAGTCCATCTCATAGGGGCATCACTAACTTCAGCTGCTATTGATTCTCCTACTCCAGACATATAGGTGTCTGCTTTAATCTTTGGCCAGTGACTGGGCCAATTGGCACCTCTAATTACTGTAAAAATCTGCACCTGTGTCTACCAATCCTTCCAATGGTATGCCATTTATATATATTGTGAGCATAGGTTGGTCAGCTGTTACAGCTGCTGTCCAGTATATTCCTGGATTTTGTGGCTTGGAGTCAGAATCTGAGCGACTATCATGAGGTTGCTTATTAGGATTCTGTATGAGTAAACCTGATGCTACTACTTCTCCTGGGTGATAAATCACACATTGTCTACCTGTATTAGTGACTGAGATATTATCTACACATTCCCCAGTTTCCCACATCAGTGTGTGGATGGACACTGTTTTGTACATACAAGGAGGTGAAATGGTCAAGCCTACTGTGCCTGGAGGTAAGGGATCCATAGGCTGGAGAGGAACAGATTTCACCTCTCCAGGGGGTATCTCAGTTGTCCCAGCTGCATACAGCTCTATTCTCCCCAGTTGTAATTCCTTTCTCCCATCAGGTTGCTTCCTGGCTGGTTGATTGTGTAATTCCCTTCTCCCATCATATGGCTTTCTGGCTGATTGGTCATGTCTGGACTTGTAGGCACTCTCTGGGTGCACCATTGGCTGCCATCATGCCCCAAGTGTTTTTTGCCTCGGGCCCCTCATCCCATTTCCCTGAATCTGTTCTACATTCTGAGGCCCAATGGAAGCCTCTGTTGCATTTTGGACATGGGGTATTGGGTCTTGTTCTCCCATCTTGTTTTCTCATTCTGTCTCTATACCAACATTGAGCTTTCAGATGCCCTACTTTACCACACTGAAGGCATTGACAAGTCTCTCTGGAAGTCCCTTGCCAAAAGGGACCCTGTCTCCCCATGTTTGGATTTTGGGAAGTCTGCATCATAGCCTGGCTATAAAAGGTATTTGTGCCCACTGTGGCACAGTGTCTTATGAGCTCCTCTAAAGGAACATCCTTGTGCAGTCCTAGTATAATTCTTCTGCAAACCTCATTAGCATTTTTCTTAGCAAGTTGCCTTATCAAAATGTGTGTTACTGCATTTTCCCCATTTGTTCTTGTGATAGCTGTCTGCAAACGTCCCACAAAGTCAGCAAAAGGTTCATTTGGCCCTTGTGTTATTTTTGTGAAGGCCTCACCTTTGTCATCTTTCTTGTGGAGAGAAGCCCATGCTTTGATAGCATTAGCAGCAATTTGCTCATATGCTGCTATGGAATAATTAATCTGTACTGCGATGTCTGCATAGGAACCTACACCTGTTAGTAGATCACAGATGATTGCAGCATGAACTCCACTTTGACTATTTTATTGGGCTTGTATCCTACAGAGCTCACTATATTCAGAAAGCCACAAGTAGTTTTGTCCAGGTTCTAGGCATATCCTTGCTATAGATTTCCAGTCATTAGGGGTCAAGATTTCAAAAGCCAAATTCTGTAATACATCTTAACATAAGCTGATGTAGCCCCATAAAGAGTGCAAGCCTTTTTCAGATCTTTGAGGATTTCTATATCAAAAGGAACGTATTTTCTACTTTCTTGACCTGAAGAATTAAACTGTTGAATTATTGGAAAAATATGGTGTTGAAATTCCAGTACATCTCTCCCTTCTGTTTTGGCCTTAATTAGTCCCTTTTGCAATCTAGCATAGGAGCGGCTGGATGCTGGGGCGGGAGATGCTGGTGCTGTCACTCCCCCCTCTCCCCCCCTCGGCCCCCACTTTCCCTCCTCCCTTCATCCAGGAGGGTGGAGTTGATGGAGGAGAGTCAATTACCTGCTCCTTAGGTGGGTCTGAAGCTGCCTCAGATTCACCACACCCTTGAGCCTCACTTAAGTCTCCATGCCCTGTGAGGATATGGTCATTGATCTGTTCATTATCTTCCTCCTTTATCTCAGGCTTCCCCATTTGACTATTCCTAGAGCCTTTTCCTTTTCTTCTCTAACTTATCCCATTTCTTAAGGCCAACTATATTATATTGTATAAATAGAATGCCTCAATGGAAATTGAATGAGAACCGTTTTCATTGTAATATGCGGAGAGCTGTTGCCCAATTAATGTCTGAATAGATTTGCTTTTCCTCTAAGAACCAAGGGGAGGTGCGTTTTAATGTACCCAGAAATCTAGCTGTCTGTTCCCAAGTTATAAGTAGCCCTTGATCTTCTATCAGCTTAAGCATGCTTTCTATAGCACCACTCTTGGATGGGGATGGTGGGGTTGGGGTGGGGGATGGAGAATCTTTAGCTAGCTTCTGTCCCATTTCAGCCAAAAAAGTTTACTAGTTTAGTCTTTAAGAAAATAAGTTCCCTGTTTGTCTATTATACTCACCTAAGTTCCTGGTCACCAGAGACTTCTTCGGTGAAAGTAGGGTCCTTGGTTCCCATGCTTGGGCACCAAATGTGATGACCATGTATTTAAAATCAGCCGGAGTCAGGAATTCAGGTTAAGGGAAAAATCTTCAATCTTTATTCTCAGTAGAGGTGAAGAAGGATTGTGATAGCAATATGGGCAGCTGCAACAGTAAGCCAGCCAGCAGAGGTGAAGGGGGATTGCAGGTGAAAAGGGGATCAGAGGTATAGGGGGCTCGCGATAGCAATGCTAGCAGCTGTGACAAGACGCCAGCCAGCAGTCTCTTTTTCTGCTTCCCTTTCCATTCCCCTGCCTCCACCCACCAAAATCGTCATTTCCTATACAACACATCAGGACTTGCACAAAGAGTGGGCAGGGGCCATTCTTTCTCTAAGTATATATATTAATAGAGTATGGTCCAATTACTATTTAGCCTCACATGCTTGGGACCTCAGTGCATCAACTCGAGCTTCAGCCCATTATACTACTGTATAACTATGTTCAAAAAAATCTATCCCTATTTATCCCTGAACTAAATTTCCCTTTACTCTGGCACTATTAATATCATTAATAGTTTTTTTTTTTCTTTTTAAATTAGAAGAGCACACTGAGAAAGCATCTGTGGAGCTGCTCCAAGGCATCACATCAAAGCCATTTACATAAATTCACAGACTATGTCTTGACAAGCTACTTTGTCTAAAAGATTCACTTATTCATGTCTTAGCAGAGACAACTGACAGGACACAATGTAAAAACTATATTGAGAGACCTTGGACTTCTCTATGTGAACTACTTCTGTATCCTTATGAAACACTCAGCACAAATGAGTAATGAATGATCTGAGTCAAACCAAGTAGGGGTCATGTTCACAGTTAATCAGATCTGTGAACCTGACATAAAAACAGTGGAGTTCTTGTTGCTATTGCACTTGAGGGAAATGATCCAGTCTCCTAGTCTTGCTTCATCAGGATGCTTCAAATTAATTACTATTAGAAAAGATTTAGACAATGAAAAAAAAAACCCATTCATGAATTAGATTCTGGCAAGTTCAAAAATATAATTCAGTTAATAACATGTTTTAAGTGAAAAATCTAAGCCTTAAAATAGTATTGGTAAAACCTTGGCTGAATTGACTGATAGTGATAGAAAAAGACAAAGGCACAGGGGGAATAAAAGGGACAGGGGAAAAAATGGAGAGAACTGTCTCTGAAATAGCTTAGAAAGCCCAATGGTTGGAGTGACTTCATAAACTGTTTTTCCTTCCTGATCTAGGATCCACTGGGGAGATTAGGAGAGATTACAAATTAGAAGCATTATTGCCAAAGGTAAGATCACATTATTGTCCAATATAATAAGAACTTAATTTACAAAATAGACATTTTATTTTTTAAAAAGTTCAGAAACTTCACATTTCCAAATTAAAATTATCAATTCCCATCTCTACACCTTGCTGCCTGAAATCCTGCCATTATCTTCATTTTTCCCATCAAAGGTTTAGATTCTGCCCCCCTGGGATAACTAGGCTTTGATAGGCAAACTTTTGCTCTATTTCATTCTAAAACCATCTTCCCTATAAATTCAAGGCAAAGAGGAATAGAGGAAATAAAGTGAAAAGAGAAGAATAGATAGTCTTCAGTATGAATGGGCTCCTTCATTGCAAATGAAGTTTCTGTATATGGAGATATATGAGGCAGCCACAGTCAGAACATGAGCTATATCCAATAGGTGGTGACCTTTCCCCGATGAAGATATGAGGAATCCTCAAATGGATAGATGCTTTTTCCATTCTCCTTCTCCCCTCAATTATTGTCCTTTATGATAGATGGATAATCCAAGGATTTTGTTGTTGTTGTTGTTCTTTAAATCTGGAAATATAGGAATATTTCCATCCAATCAACCTTCCTTTTATGGGTCAATTTTTCCCTTTTGGGTATAATTAGTTCCTTATCTCTTTTTTTCCTTCCCTTTTCCCTTCTATTTTTTTTTAGATGTCAAATCTCAAATGGCAAAAAGAATATTTTTTTCCATAAATAGTATTTTTTCTAATTACATGTAAAGATAGTGTTCAAGATTTTTTTTATTTTGAGTTCCATTTTTTTTCTCTCTCTCTTTCCTCCTCCTCCCCAAGACAGCAAATAATCTGATGTAGATCATACATGTACAATCATGCTAAACATATTTCCATATTAGTACTCTTGTGAAAGAAGAATCAGACCAAAAGGAGAAAACCATGAAAAAGAAAAAATTAAAAAACTCAAAAAAAAGTGGAAATAGTATGTTTTGATCTACATTCAGATTCCAACATTCTTTGTCTGGATGTGGGTAGCATTTTCTACCAAAAGTCTTTTGGAATTATCTTGGATTATTGTCTTGTTGAGTTGATCATCACACAAAGTTGCTATTATGTACAATGTTGTTTTAGTTCTGCTCATTTCATTCAGCATCAGTTCATATGAGTCTTTCAAAGTTTTTCTGAAATCTTATTCCTTATAGCACACTAGAATTCCATTACAAACATATACCACTCAGCTATTCCTCAATTGACGGGCATTCCTTCAATTTCTAATTCTTTGCCAACACAAAAAGAATTGCTATAAATATTTTTAGACATGTGAGTTCTTTTCTATTTTTTTATGATATCTTTAGGTTCTAATAGTGGTATTGCTGGATCAAAGGATATGCACAGTTTTATTGCCCTTTGAGCATAGTCGGGACATAATTTCTTAAGGGCAGAAAATTAGCTTTATTACTTGTAATTATTTCCTCAGCATTTAGCACATAGTGTCTTGCTCTGTCTTATAAATGGAACCTGATATTCTCAAACACAACACAAGTTGTCCCCTACATCCTTCCTCATCTTCACCTCTTAGACTCCACAGTCTTGCTCCAATTTAGATCAAGCACTACCTTTTTTTTTTTTTACTTTTGATTTTGCAATTGAAATCTACTTCTAGTTTTCCACTTAATCATAATGAATTTGGTCACTACCATTATGATCATCTAATAATTATAATGCCTATTAGGAGCATGAAATAATTCTTAGATTTCCCACAGTTGAGAAAAAAAGAAACATGTTTATATCAAATTATAAAAAATGACATAATGAAATCAAAGTACCTTCAATATGCATTTTCTATATACTATACTACAACTATAAAATCAGTTTTTAATGGCATGTATTTGATTCCACATAAGTCATAAGCAATTTTTAAACCATGAGGAAGCCCTCAATAACAATGAATTCAAAACAATTGATTCAAAAATATAATTTGTAATAGAAACTTTCCAGGCTAAGAAGAGTTTTGTATTAGATGAACTTTCAGGCTGCTTGGATAAACAGAAGTGAGAGCATATTCTTCAAAAAAAAAAAAAAAAAAAAAAAACCTAAAATATGTTTTCAAGATATGGAGCATTAGTCCTGGTAACCAGGTCAGTTTCCAGTTCAATTAATTACATTCTGTGGACCTAAAGATGCCTAATACAGTTTCAATTTTAGAAGTCATTCTTAGCTTCTTCACCTTAGGGGGTGAGGGAGGCGAGAAACACCAGCTGTGCTGTACTGCTGACACAGACCAGCTGGGTTTTATTTCACTGTTCAAATGTAGTTGACTCATAGCTACATCCAACAATTTTTGGACAATCAGTCACAGTACCACTTTAAATCTGTTTCTTACAAAAGATACTATAAAATAATGAATGTTATAAAGACATCACTTAATAATTTTGAGGAATACAAGGAAATATGGAAAGACCTTTATGAATTTATTCAAAGCAAAGCTATATAAAGCAAAATTATACACATTTTGAAGGGAGAGAGGAAGAGAAAGAAAGGAGGGAGGGAGGGAGGAAAGAAGGAATGAAAGGAGGAAGGAAGGAAGGAAGGAAGGAAGGAAGGAAGGAAGGAAGGAAGGAAGGAAGGAAGGAAGGAAGGAAGGAAGGAAGGAAGGAAGAAGGAAGGAAGGAAGGAAGGAAGGAAGGAAGGAAGGAAGGAAGGAAGGAAGGAAGGAAGGAAGGAAGAAGGAAGGAAGGAAGGAAGGAGGAAGGAAGGAAGGAGGAAGGAAGGAAGGAAAGGAGGGAGGGAGGAAGGAAGGAGGAAGGAAGGAAGGAAAGGAGGGAGGGAGGAAGGAAGGAAAGGAGGGAGGGAGGGAGGAAAGAAGGAAGGAAGGGAGGGAGGAAGGAAGGAAGGAAGGAAAGGATGGAGGGAGGGAGGGAGGGAAGAAGGGAAGAAGGGAGGAGGGAAGTGTTATGGGCCAGAACTCTGAATTTGAAACAAGGATTGATAAACACAATGGTTGTTTAGCATGGTGCTTAATAAATCCTCTAGTTCAGTACATGTACTTAATATAGTTCTACAAGATTCACACCTATAAGAGAGTATATAAACTTGGATAAACTCAGCCAGAATCAGAACCAGGGAAGACAGAGACCGTGGTGGTGGTGGTGGTGGTGGTGGTCCTCCTGCCTCCCCCATAGAAACCAAGACACATTCAGGAGGACCTCAAGAAAGCTGGCCCGGCAAGCAAAGAGATAATAAAGGATTTGGACTTTAACCCCTGGCTACACTCGTGTGGTGATTACTGAACTGAAATGAAGGCTGCTTCCATAATCCCAAGAAAACTGAATAAAAGGAGAACATTACAGGGAACGAAGGAATGAAGGAATGAAGAGAAGGAATGAAGGAAGGAAGGAACAGAAGGAAGAAAGAGAGGGAGGGAAGAACACAAGGAAGAAGGTTTGGAGGAAGGAAGGAAGGAGGAAGGAAGGAAAGAAGGAAGGAAGGAAAGAAGGAAGGAAGGAAAGAAGGAAGGAAGGAAAGAAGGAATGAAGGAATGAAGAGAAGGAATGAAGGAATGAAGAGAAGGAATGAAGGAATGAAGAGAAGGAATGAAGGAATGAAGAGAAGGAATGAAGGAATGAAGAGAAGGAATGAAGGAATGAAGAGAAGGAATGAAGGAATGAAGAGAAGGAATGAAGGAATGAAGAGAAGGAATGAAGGAATGAAGAGAAGGAATGAAGGAATGAAGAGAAGGAATGAAGGAATGAAGAGAAGGAATGAAGGAATGAAGAGAAGGAATGAAGGAATGAAGAGAAGGAATGAAGGAATGAAGAGAAGGAATGAAGGAATGAAGAGAAGGAATGAAGGAATGAAGAGAAGGAATGAAGGAATGAAGAGAAGGAATGAAGGAATGAAGAGAAGGAATGAAGGAATGAAGAGAAGGAATGAAGGAAGGAAGGAACAGAAGGAAGAAAGAGAGGGAGGGAAGAAGGGAAGAAGGGAAGAAGGGAAGAAGGGAGGAGGGAAGTGTTATGGGCCAGAACTCTGAATTTGAAACAAGGATTGATAAACACAATGGTTGTTTAGCATGGTGCTTAATAAATCCTCTAGTTCAGTACATGTACTTAATATAGTTCTACAAGATTCACACCTATAAGAGAGTATATAAGCTTGGATAAACTCAGCCAGAATCAGAACCAGGGAAGACAGAGATCGTGGTGGTGGTGGTGGTGGTGGTGGTGGTGGTGGTGGTGGTGGTGGTGGTGGTGGTGGTGGTGGTGGTGGTGGTGGTGGTGGTGGTGGTGGTGGTGGTGGTGGTGGTGGTGGTGGTGGTGGTGGTGGTGGTGGTGGTGGTGGTGGTGGTGGTGGTGGTGGTGGTGGTGGTGGTGGTGGTGGTGGTGGTGGTGGACCTCAAGAAAGCTGGCCCGGCAAGCAAAGAGATAATAAAGGATTTGGACTTTAACCCCTGGCTACACTCGTGTGGTGATTACTGAACTGAAATGAAGGCTGCTTCCATAATCCCAAGAAAACTGAATAAAAAGAGAACATTACAGGGAACGAAGGAATGAAGGAATGAAGAGAAGGAATGAAGGAAGGGAAGGAACAGAAGGAAGAAAGAGAGGGAGGGAAGAACACAAGGAAGAAGGTTTGGAGGAAAGGAGAAAGGAAGGGATAGAAGAAAGAAAAAAAAAAAAATAATAAGGAGGCAGGGAAAATGTAATGGGCTTTTGGACTTATTAAATCTTCTGAAGGCAAAGAAAAATAATTCTAAGAGCCTAACTGCATGAGTTTTTTGGATCAGACAGAATTTTTCCTCATCTTGGAAGATAATGAGACACTCTCATGTACATATAGAAAAATGAACAGGAAGAAAGTGTTGTATGCACTATTCAAGGGAAAGAGGAATAGAGGAAATAAAGTGAAAAGAGAAGAATAGATGATCTTCAGTATGAATGGGCTCCTCCATGGCAAATGAAGCTTCTGTACATGGAGATATATGAGGCAGCCAAGTCAGAACATGAGATATATCCAAAGGTGGATCAGGGGAAAGGTACCTTTCCCCTGATGAGAATATGAGACTCCTCAAATGGATAGGTGCTTTTTCCATTCTTCTTCTCCCCTCAATTATTGTTCTTTATGATAGATGTATAATCCTAGGATTTTTGTTGTTGTTGTTGTTGTTCTTTAAATCTGGTTACTTTCCATTTTAACTAGTAATTTATAGCCAACTTATCATATTTCTTATTTGTGTATTTCATTATGTTGGAATGGGGTTGGTGATCCACAAAAAATAAAATGATTGATCTTGGTGGAGAGAAAGAGATAAAGGGAGAAAGAAGGAAAGACAGAAGAAGAGGGAGAAGAAGGAGAGGGCAGAAGGAGAAGAAAAGAGACAGAGACAAACACACATCCTATATTTAAATTAGGATTCCTGGCATTGGAGACCACCTGTGCCAAGATGGGAGATGGAAGATGGAATGTAATGTTGGGAGAACAGTTTGGCTGCTATAAAGAGCAGATAAAGGGAAATGATATAAAATAATACTACAAAGATAAATGGGACCCAGACTGCAGGGGATTTAAATATGGAATTCTTCACCTTTTTATGTCATAGACCCTTTGGCAGTGTGGTGAAACCTTTGGAGCTTTCTCAGAATAATGTTTTAAAATAATTCAAGCAAATGCTAAATTTCCATAGGAAGGTACTTAAAATAAAAATATAATTTATTTTCCACTCAAGTTCATAGACTTCTGAAACCTATTCATGGACTGATTGCCCCTACCCCCAAATAAATCACCCGTAGTTTGAATAGGAGGCTGAAGATATTATATTTCTCCTACAAGGAATAGAAAGCCACAAAAGCATTTTTTTAAAATTTGAGAGTTGCACAATCAAATATATGTTTAAGGAATATTAATGCAGTAGCTGTGTAGAAAAGGATGGACTAGAAACTGGGAGAATAATTGCAGACTATGGCAACTGTGTAGATAAGAAGTGCTGAGGCTCTAAACTAGGACCATGGCAATGTGAGAGGAGAGAAAGAGTATAAATATAAATAAGATATTTAGATTCTAGCCAACTTGGTGGCTCTAAGCAAATAAGAGACTAACTGATATTGATCTTTTAATATTTTATATAAATATCCCAAAGCAGGCTAAAAGTGCATCAAGGATTTTCTCTGCCTTTAGGCTAAAGTAGCTATTTAAATCTTAAAAGAGGCTGGATTGTCAAATTGTTGGCTTGCCCCATTTTTCCTCCCATGCAGGTGCAGAAAATGGTAGTCTAGAGATTTGACTAGAGATTAACAGCTTCCTAATGAGAATTGAAAAAGACTGGCTAAACCCAACTGATAATGCTAACCATCCAAAGGTGGAGGCCAGAGGAAAAAGTGGGAGATTAGAGGAGAGAGTGGACATTTTTTTCCTTTTTTTTTTTTTCACTTTGAAAGAGAGGAAAGGAGAGAAAAATGGAAAGAGGAAGGGAAGAAAAGAAGAAAGCAGGGAAGAAAGGGAGGAAATGGGAAGAAGGAAAAAGCCAGAAGAAAAGAAAGGAAGAAAAGATAAAAGGAGAAGTAATCAGGAAGAGGGAAACGAGAATGATAAAGGGAGGAAAAGGGAGGAAAGAGTCAATGATATTAAAACTTGGGACAGAACTAGAAAAAAATATAAAAAGAAAACTTTTGCTTTTGCTTAGTTATTTGTGTGTTTTGATTCATTTAATTCTACTTCGTTAAATGCTAAAGATTTGGAGCTTGATTCTATTCCCTGTTTTGTATATTTATTTGCTATTATTACGTTTACTTTAAAAATTAAGCACTACAAGAAAATAGAAAGCATTATTAATTATGGCTTCACAAGTAGTTTTATTTTCTCATTGCCAAGGGAACTAATTCATTTTCGTTCCCCATTACTATTATTATGTTTGTGGGGTATATGGCAGAGTTCTGTGTTAAATAAATAAATGGCTTACATTTCTCACATATTTTCCTCCCACAGCTATGAAGTAAGTAGCCCGAGTATTTTCCTCACCATGTAATAAATGAGAAATTAAAAGACTTTCACCAAGACACATAAGCTAATATGGGAATCTAGATGTAAGTCCTGGCCTCCTAGCTTCAAGCCCAATGTTCTTTCCACAGACATTAGTCCATGATGTGACATGTAGGTCTTGTCAACAAACTAATTGAGGAAGATTTTGGCTTGGCTCATGCTATCCCGAAAACTTTACTCATTTAGACATTTCATTTTTTCTAACCTAGACTCTATGCAGAAAGAAACCAAGACAGATGGCAGCACACAGACGCTGGTTATCCTAATGAAAGATCTCAGGGAATCACAGCTGTAAGCAACTGTGACCTTTTAACATCTCACATGTTGACAGTATTTGGGAAGGGAGGGGGGAATCATATTAGCACAGCTGTTTCTCTGATATGAATGCTGATAACACTGCTCTACTTATTACCATATTTATTAGTTTAAATGATGTGCAATATTATAACTCAAATGTATTTAAATGACAATATTCAGGCAAGGTCTACAGACTAGTCGGTGGATAGAATTTAATGAGATTTAGTTCTGTCTTAACTATGTTTTATCATATACATAGGAAACAGACCAGAAAACTCAATCAATAAACTTTTGAAAATCACACTGGAAGAGATCAAAGCTATCTGGTTTGGAAAATTTTAAATTCAATTCCATTTGTTAGACACTTATTAAGTCTCTATTACATCTAAGTTACTAGGGAAGGTGACAAAGATATACAGGTTAAAATAAAAAGATGTGATCTGTCTTGTGTTCTATTTCATTCTAATAGCTCATAATAGCTACTATTATTTTTCTATAGTTGCTTTAAGATTTTCAAAGCAACATACATACATTATCTCATTTGCTCTTCACAGTTCTAAAACTTTGTGATACTTTAGTACTCCCTCCCCCTTTTTAAACACATTTGTCATTTCACTAGCTGGCACTTTTATTATCCTCTTTCAACAAAGGAAAAAACTGAGGCAATTACAACTGTCAAGGGATTTTTGCATAGTCACAAGACTAGTGAGTATGTAAGGCAGCATTTGAATTTACAGCCTCTTAATTCCAGTTATGATAATGTCAGAGTGTATTGTCAGATTTGAAAGGCCATTTTCAGCAGTGGATAGTAGTAAATAGTCCATCTCATTGTGGTTCTGTGACCCTGGAAAAGATTACCTAATCTTTCAAGTGCTATAAACCAGATATGGCAAAAAAAAAAAAAAAAAAAAAAAAAAAAAAAAAGCTACCCACAACACTTCAAAATGTACATCCTGGACCAGATTATAATGAAATTAGAAAATAGTTAACAAAAGAAATAATCATACAATAAAACATAAATAACATTTGACATATTATTTTCTACATCAATATGTGGCCCACAGGGATCTTTATGTATGAAATTAGTAAATAGTTTTATGTATGATTTAATAAATAGTTATGTATAGTTTAGTAAATAGTAAATAGTTAAGTATAACAGTAGAGTCCTAAAGAACTTTCTAAAACTATAAATTAAAAGGCAGATAACTATCCACATTGATAAAGGAAGTTTTCAGAGAGAAGGTTTATGATACAAGTGAAATGATAAGTGTGTTAAAAAGGGGGAGGGGGCACTAGAGTACTCCTAAGTCTTAGTGCAGTTTAAAGCTAGTAGACTGAGAATAAAGGCAGGAAGGAATTTGTCCAACTTCTTCCCTCAACTGCTCCAAATTCCTTTAAATAGTGACTCAAAAAAACAACTTTTAGAGCATCAAAATACCCAAAAAGATGGAATAGAACATTTTCCAGCTGAAGAAAATTTAGAAGGTCAGCAACAAAGATCTGGGTCTGCATAAGTGCAGATCCAGACCCAGACTCAGATCCAACCTGCCAGATCCAGCCCCAGCCAGACCTCTCCATCAGCAGCAGTTCTGGTGGCTTCTGGACCTCTCAGCCCAGAGACACCAAAGAGGACTTGGAAGGTCAGCAGAAAAGATCTGTGGGACCAAGTTGGGAGTCCAGTGCACAATTTCAGTGCAGGTTACTCCAGCACAGCACAGTCCCAGCCCTAGCCCCCAACCCCCAGCCTGGACCTTCACAAGACAGAAATTCTGAGTCAACAGTAATGCTAGAGACTTCTGGACCTCTCAGCCCAGGAACACCAGTGAAGACTCAGATGGTCAGTGGAGAAAGTTTGTAATAAGAAGTTGGGAGTCTAATGTGCAGTCTCATTACAAGCCAAGCCCAAACTCCAGCCCTGGGGGATGTTGCTTTAGCACACTGGATCTAACACCTACAGTTGGGCAGGGACACTCTTAACAGCTCCAGGGCAGAAAAGAGGGTTTGTGGTCAGATTCCTAGAAAGATCTCTGAAAAAGCTGCATAAAACCTCTGAAGCTTAAGACAATGCACTCTCCACCCTGGAAACAGAGTTCTACTTAAACAAAGAATTAAAAGCCAAGCAATAAGTTTGGAAAATGAGCAGACAACAACAACAAATTCTGACCATTGAAAATTATTATGGTGGCAAGGGATATCAAAACACACATTAAGAAGATGATAACAAAGTCAAAACTCCTACATTCAAAGCCTCCAAGAAAAATAAAAATTGGGCTTAGGCCATGGAAAAATTCAAAAGGGACTTTGAAAAGAAAGAGAGATGGAGGAAAAATTAGGAAAAGAATTGAGAGTGGTACAAATGGAAGTACAAAAAGTTAGTGAGGAAAAGAATACCTTAAAAAGCAAAATTGGCCAATTAAGAAAGAAGGTACAAAAGCTCACTGAGGAAAATAGTTCCTTAAAAAATAGAATTGAATAAATTGAAGCAAATAACTTTATGAGAAGTCAAGAGCAAAACTAACGCTATTAGACCTTTTGAAATACCCTGTAAAATATGAAGTAGGTGGCTATGAAAGCCAAGGAAAAAATCCAGACAAAAGCACCCCAGGAGAACTTGAGGAGGAAGATCTGGATCCTTTTTCAGATTTTGAGCAAATATAATAATTTCCAAAGTTGAATTCTAATTCGCAAGAGAAAAATTTTCATCTCTTTTGGACAAACTTATTTGACAGTCATTCTTCTGGTATTTCCTGTGTGCATTCAGACACTTGATTATATGATTAACTTCCTTCAGTAGCTCACACTTAAAGGAGAATTTCTTACACACCTCTGGATGCATACTCATTCAGAGAAACAAGATACCACAGTGATAAAAAGCATCCTAGAAATAGATGTATGGGAATCACAACAGAGTAGACAACCTACGGATCATTTTAATGGGATTTGGGGACAAGATAAGCAGATGTTTTCTCTGAGGTTTGGATGAATATAGAGCTCATTGAGGTATCATGTGGACATTGCTATTTTTGTTAATGGTCTGTATAGGGCAAAGAACTCTTATCTATAGTATGGTGATAGGAAAGCCAGTTCCATCAATACTCTTCAGGAAAAAAGAAAAATCTGCCTCCTCACCCCTTAAAATAAGAATGAGAATGAGAATGAAATGAAACATGTCAGTTAAGGCAAATAGCACTTGGAGCATTAGAGTTCATTATCATTTTTTTTTTCATTAAAATGTACATTATAAACAAAGCAATGAATTGTAAAATATTTATCAAATTATATGCAAAAAATGAGATTTTTTAAAAATTAAGTACTAAAATGTTTCTTGGTAGAAAAAGACTATTTTAGTCCTTTTAAGGCTGACATAACTTGGGCAGTATGGTATGGTACACCCCACAGAACACCCATTCCAGCAGCTGGGTCCACCGCTTACTAATTATCAACTACATATTTGTAATAGAAAGTAAAAACAAAACAAAACAAAACAAAAAATATGGTGTACAAGATAACAATAAGATAGTTCTGCTGGTCAGCAGAGTTTAGGGGAAGAGTGCCTCAACATTCATCTTAG
This sequence comes from Antechinus flavipes, assembly GCF_016432865.1. Classification (NCBI taxonomy): domain Eukaryota; kingdom Metazoa; phylum Chordata; class Mammalia; order Dasyuromorphia; family Dasyuridae; genus Antechinus; species Antechinus flavipes. The sequence continues at coordinate 356,237,113 of NC_067401.1, forward strand.
TGTTGATATAGAAAACCAGCAGATGAGTTCTAACAATTGATGACCAGAGTTTTTCCCTACATCAAGTAATGGAAAGAAATCTATAAGAGTCAATTCAAATAAGTTCAAATTTTGCCTCAGATAACTATGTCACCTTTGGCAATTCACATAACTTCCATAAACCCCAGTAGATTTCTTTTTTAAATCTAGAAAATGAGAGATGGATTAGAGAGCCCACAAAGTCACTTGAAGTTTTAAATTTGTGATACATCATAAAATCCTTAAGGTTCCATGACTTCCTTTTGGTTTTGATTCTTTTAAAAATATGATTTTGTGGGCAAAGATCTACATATATGAAAATATTTATAGCAGTTCTTTTTGTAATGGTAAAGAATTGTAAATTGAGAGGATGTTCCTTCATTGAGAAATGGCTGAACAAGTTATGATACATGAATATAATGGAATGGAAGAAGAGGTAGGTTTCAGAAAAAAAAAAATAAAATAAAATAAAAAATAAAATAAAATAAAAGAAACCTGGAAAGACTTTCATGAATTGATGCTGAGATAAGTGAACAGAGCAGAAAACATTGTACACATTAACCATAACACTGTTCAATAAGCAACTATGATTGATTTATCTTTTCTCATTAATACAATAATACAAGATGATTCCAAAAGACTCAGATAGAAAATGCTATCCACATTCAGAGAAAGAACCAATAGAGTCTAAATGCAAGTGGAAGTATATTATTTTCACTTTTTGGGTTTTTTTTTTCTTTTTGTTCTGTTTCTTTTTTCACCACATGATTAAAGTGGAAATATATTTTACATGATGGTCATGGAAGTCAAAAATCTTTCAAAAATTGTTGAAAATTGTCTTCACATGTAATTAAAAATAAAATACTATTAAATTTTTAAAAATTAAAATATTCTTTGGGGACAAGGTTGTTCTTTAGAGTTTTGTGACACTCACTTTTGCCTGTGTTCTGATTGTTCTTCCCACTTACATTGATGTAGTCATTGTTTACAGTATTTTCTTGGCTCTTTTTACTTTGTTTTGCATCAATGTATATAATTTTAATTTGTCCTTTCCAAGTTGGAGTCATTGGCTTAGGATAGACTTGTTCTATAATTCATATTGCTGAGACAGATGGATCTTATTGTAGGCTCCCAATGGTACAAAATGTGATGTACTGTTAGAGTTTTCTGGTCCTTTGAGGTCTATTTTGTATTACCAGAGTAACTAACAAGGCCTAAGTCTGTAATCAAGATTCCCTCACTGAGTCTAATCTGAGACAGAATAATTTGAACTTTCTGTACTATTCCCTTTGGTCAAACTGGGGATGGAGCCAAGAATCCTTTATGGATTGAGCTTTTAATAATGGTCAGACTGCCTGGTGCTTAAAGTTTTAGTGATGATAGGTCAGGAGTAAGCAAAGAGTTAGCCTAGGCAAAAGGATTGTTGATTACCTGATAGCAAGTGAGAAAAGGACATGTAAATGATCTAGAAATACTGTTTGTTAACGTAAGATCCAAAATAATAATAAGCAAGGTGATGAAAGAATCCAAAGAATCAGAAATCCAAAAAGCTTCAGCTCAAATAATTGATTTAACTCACGCCAGAGAGTTTTTATGGCTTTTAGAAATTCACCTAAAACTGGAAATTAGCCTCCCTTCTCCAGCCCTTCATCTTCTATCTTAGAATTAGCTGTGGACAGCTCCCTGCTAAAGCAAGCATTTCAGCTATTAGAAGCAGCTAAGTTTACTAAGCAACAAACACAGTGCTATTTGAAAATAGGTAAAAATTGGGGTTGAGGGCAGCCATCAAATCAAGCATAACCCTTTCTAAGTAAAATATTTCCTCTCTTTTTTCTCCCTCAAAAGTAAAGAAAGTAGATATAGTTTCTATGAGATAATTTACAGACACCCAAACACATGTGGCTGTAGTCAGAGTTCATTTCCTTTTCTGCATTTCTGCCCCCTACCCTTCAGTGTCCTTCTCCATTTTCTAATAGATATCCTCTCCAACACTAGGTACTAATCTCCCTCAAAATGTTCTCAGTGCTTTCATTTGTGGCACCAACCTAAGTCTTGCATGTCCAAACTGTGTCTCTGCCTTCCAGCTTTTCTTTTCCAGCTTCCACCCTGAGGTATGTTTTCCGGATTGATGGGTCTCAGGCTGGTGTCCCCATTCTAAGGGGGACCTCAGACATACTGTTCATTTCAGTGAACCCATATCTGATAGACTGTTTCAAATGCACAACAGCTACATCTCCATCCCCCCCATCTCTACTCCAATTTTCCAGCTTCTCTTATGGTTTTTTATATATATATTAGAATATAAGCTCCTTAAAAGTATGTCATCTTCCTGTATGTGCAAAAATGTTTGTGGCAGCCCTCTTTGTAGTGGCCAGAAACTGGAAACCGAGTGGATGCCCATCAATTGGAGAATGGCTGAATAGATTGTGGTATATGAATATTATGGAATATTATTGTTCTGTAAGAAACGACCAGCAGGACAATTTCAGAGAGGCCTGGAGAGACTTATATGAACTGATGCTGAATGAAATGAGCAGGACCAGGAGATCATTATATATTTCAACAACAATACTATATGATGATCAATTCTGATGGACACGGCCATCTCCAGCAATGAGATGAACCAAATCAGTTCCATTAGACCAGTAATGAATTGAACCAGCTACATACATCCAGGGAAAGAACTCTGAGAGATGACTATGAACCACTACATAGAATTCCCAATCCTTCTATTTTTGTTTGCCTGCATTTTTGATTTCCTTCACAGGTTAATGGTCCACTTTTCAAAGCCTGATTCTTCTTGTGCAGCAAAATAACTGTATGGGCATGTATACATATATTGTATTTAACATATACTTTAACATATTTAACATGTATTAATCTACCTGCTTTCTGGGGGAGGGGGGAGAGAAGGAGGGGAAAAATTGGAACAAAAGTTTTTGCAACTGTCAATGCTGAAAAATTACCCATATATATATATCTTGTAAATAAAAAAAACTATAATAAAAAAAGAAAATATGTCTTCTTTTTTTCTTGTGTTTGTATCCTCAAGACTTAGCACAGTGTCTGTCACATAGTAGGCATTTAATACATGCTTTAGCTATCAAAATTACTATTCCTTCTGTGCTCTGAATTCAGCTGGCTATTACAAGAAAAATAATATAGCAAAACAAGATCATTCTAAAGTATGAACAACTTAGTGTTTTTCTTCCAGTAATATTTCTGTTTTAAAATGTTTATTATTAATAGCTTTTTATTTTTCCAAACACATACAAAAATAGTTTTCAACATTCACCTTTGCAAAACCTTGTACTCTAAATTTTTCTCTCTCCCTTCCCTCTTCCTCTTTGCCTAGACAAACAGATAGAAGCCAAATTTACAATTCTTATAAACATATTTCCATTCATCATGCTGTGCAAAAGGAAATAATATCAAAAATGGAAAAAAAAAACATAAGAAAAAACCACTAGCAAACAAACAACATTCTTTGATCCACATTCCATCTCCATAGTACTTTCTCTGGATGCAGATGGAATCTATTGCCTTGAATGACCTCATTGTTGAAAAGAGCCAAGTCTATCACAGTTGATCATCATATGATCTTGTTGCTGTGTAAAATTTTATCTTGGTTATGCTTACTTTAGCATCAGTTCATGTAAATCTTTGCATGCTTTTCTGAAATCAGCCTGTTCATCATTTCCTACAGAGCAATAATATTTCATTACATTCATATACTATAACTTTTTCAGCCATTTCCCCAACTAATGTACATTCGTTGAATTTCCAGTTTTTTTGCCTCTACAAACATTTTTGTACATGTGGATCTTTTTCCCTTTTTCATGATGTCTTTAGGATACAGATCCTGCTGGATCAAATGGTATGCACAAGTTGATATCCCTTTCCAAATGGCTCTTCAGAATGGTTGAATTAGTTCACAACTTTGAAGGTATTTATTTTTTTAAAAATGATGAAATGAACAAACCTCAGGGCAGCCTCCAAAAAAGCATTTATTAAGCACTTGCTATGTATAAGGTACTGTTTCTGACTCTGGGAATACAATAATAAGAAAATAGAAAGACAGTTCTTGGTTGCCCTCAAGGAATTTAAATTCTAATTTATGAAGACACCTTATAAAAGGAAACTAAATGTTGGAGGAGGGGGAAATACAAACCCAAGGGTATGGTAGAGAAGATTTGGAGATTCAGGAGGTAGTCTAGAGAGAAATGCCTGAGTATTTTTCTTAAAATGGTGTTCTAAAAGGAACAAGCCAGTGAGAGGAATGGTCCACAAGGTACACTTTTAGTATGAGAAGTCCAAATGTGCAGTGTATTTCCAGGATAAAGAGTTTTTAGTTTGTTTGTTTGTTTGTTTTTCCCATCAGGTGCCTTCTCATTTCAAAACAAAGATGATGCCATTCATCTTAAAAGTTTTAATATAATTATTTAAAACTTCTGCTATGACTTTTTAAATATTTGTGCATGGAAGTTCTGTCAAGAAACGTAAATGATTGAATCTTCTTGTGAAAGCAACTGCATTTACTAAAGGAAGGTATTTCTCTTTTTTTTATTCCATCTACAAGTAAAAAGCTCATCTGGTTGAAAAGCCTTAAATATTGAGGTGCCCATGAATGTTATCTGACCCACATATTCTTCTGGTATAACTTTAAGAATAATATAGCATCAGAAATCTTTTCATCTGCCTTCTAATCTTCACTGTCTTGATCCCAGTAACTATCTGTTGCATCCATTAAAAGAATCAAAAATGAGAAAATATCTCTTCTAAATTCTGTACTCCTGATACTCATGATTTTTCCTGCTTTCTTTTCAGCAATACTCAACATGTTCATGGAAATATAGCAAGCTTAGTGCATTTTAAATGCACAATTAATTTTTATTACAATGTGAGTGAATTTTAGTATACACTTGTTTATGCTTCAAAAAACAGGAGGATGGACAAAATAAAACTTTTTTATTCTAAGGTTCTAGGATCCTGATGGGTTATCCATGGTGTTCTCAAAATATAATTTTATTCTCTTATATTTCTATTCTCAAATTAATCAATTAATTTGCTAAATTTAAATGAATTGTTTGTAATCCACAGGTTCTCCCATTAAGTCCTAAACTCAACTCTTTAAGCAGGAGTTCTTAACTAGGTGCCATGAACTAGTTTTGTTTTGTTTTAATAATCTGATACTATATTCCTTTTCAATCCAATTTTATTTTAGGAATGTTTTTAGTATCTGTGATACAAAGATAAGAATGCCTGCTTTTGAAGCTACCTTGTTCCTCATAGTTATTCCTGGCCTAAAGGTTCTTCTCAAGATCCTTCTGTCAGCTGGCAAGATGGTCAGAATAGAGAAAATTATAAGATCAAAGATTTAGATCTGGAGAGGATCTCAGCAATCATTAACTCTAACATTCTCATCTTGCCATTGAGGAAACAGAGGGAAAGAGGGAAAATAAAGAATCACACAGCTATTAAATATCTCAGGTAAGATTTGAAACTCAGGTCTTCCTGGATTCAAGTACAGCATTCTGACCACTATATTATCTAACTTGTCTAGAGCTTGGAGTTGGATAGATTGGGTTAGCTGATTGAATCTGAGATGGACAATGCTGCAAAAATAGAGGCATCTCAAAGAAAAGTCTTCCCTTTTTCATTTGAGGACATGTAGAACTACCATTTGTACAAAATAAATTTTGATGTTCTTCCCACAACAGTTGGGATTATACCAAAAGTCACTTACAATCTGAATAGTTATTGAAGGACCCGGGATATTGTCTTAAGCAGATTGAAAGAGTTAGAAAAGATGCTGCACTTGTGTTATATTTTGCAGAGGGCAAGAGGATAGTCCCAGCATCTATATCAGCTAGCAATCACATGGAATTATTGGACTAAACCATGTCTTAGGAACTGTAAAAGTCAAACCATAAGGCAATAAAACATCATTGTGTGAGGTCTATCAAGTCAACAAATAAAGCCAAAAATCATGGGATTCTGAAAAATAAGTCAGAATCAAACACAAAGCAAGATGAGGAGGAAGATTTGCACATAGCACAGAGGCAAATCAAGGGATCTTGGTGTCTTTGGAAAAATGAAGAAATCAAGATAACGAATGTTAGACAAAAAAGAAGAGAAAGTTTTGATAGGAAATATATTCCAGGATAGGGCCAAATGGCTAAATCCAAATTCTTTTCATGCTATCTGCACAGTAGCCTTTCTTCTCATCTTTCTTTAATTAGAACCTGAATTCTGAGATGCTGAGCTTTAATAGGAAAGCGTTCAATTTACTTTGCCCGCAACAAAGCTTCCTCATCACTTCACAGCCATTTCCAAATCATTTTGCTACATGTGTTGCTTCTCTTGCTTCTTCCTTCAAGCTCCACTTCTTCTACAACTTCTTCCTTTGGATGTACACCTATTAAGGACAATGACAGAATCACTTTCTCATATTTATAATCCTCGAATTTGGTAAAATATCTGGCACCTTAATAAGCATGTATTAAGTGCTTTTTTCACTCATAGTTCATTATGGGAGATTAGACAAAGACATGAGCCCAATCATTAATGACAGCAGACAACACTGCCTTCCATTGCTCACTGGCAACAAACTTATTTTCCTGTGCATTCTGGCTGAATATATCTCTCTAATCCTCTACCCATATAGTCTAAAGTATTCTTATGAGCAATAAGTCATAAAAGATGTGGTTCACTACTAAGTTAATATAAGACATCCTGGAAATGATGAGCATGTATATATACCAGATAATTATATATAGATAGATATATAGATATATATTATGTATTATATATTATATATATTCCAACTTTCTGAGACTGTTTGACTTTCAAGACATGATGTCTCCACGGCCCTTTCATACATTCCTTTCTATTCTTATGCAGGGTGTAGAAATTCAAATTTTAAGAGTTTCAAAAGCCAGAGGATTCTGGGAAGATGGCCGAGTAGGTTAGTAAATTTTAAGCTCTCCTGATTTCCCCCATAAATAGAACAAATTCGTTCCTCAGGGCAAACACAGACTGAAGAATTATCCAGAAGAATTAGGGCAGAATAGGGAATCTCCAGATACAACCCAAGAAGATCTGAAGAAAGATTCCAAGCTGGGATAAAGCTGTGGGAAGTGAACACCTTCTAACTAGTTCTGAAATATCAAGTGGGGACCCTTTAGGCTAGCTAGGTGTGACTGAATTCTCAGCAGGAACCAACAAATTTTCACCTCCTGGACTGTTTATTGAGTGGGGTTTGAGTCTGAGAAGACTAAGTGAACCTTGGCTCTTTAGGAACTCCAGGCCCAGCTATGCTGTGGGGAATGGGAGGGAGACTGCAGAAGGAACCAGCACCAGGTGAGTTTCTGTAGGCACTAACAGGAGTGTAGATCCATTGATTTGGTGTTTCTAATCAGAGTGGAGTCCTGAAGGGAAGCTTGAGGCTCCATCCCCCTACACACAATTAGAAGTGCATACACTTTATTTTAAAAAATGAACCAGAAAATTAAAAAGAACCCTACCTTTGAAACATATTATGGGAACAGGGAAGATCAGGTTTCATCTTCAGAGGAGGTTAAAAAAAAAGCCCAAAGAGTACCCCAAAGACCCCAAAGAGCAACATGAAATGGTTCACTGACCCAAGAAAATTTATAGAAGATTTCAAATAAGAATTTAAAATCAAATGAGAGACACCAAGTAAAAACTAAAAAAATTAAAAAAAAAAAACATCCAAGAAAAACAAGATCATGAAAAAAATAAGTTAAGCAACTAGAAAAGAAGGTAGTCTCAAAGAAGAAAATAATTCTTTGAAAATTAGAATTGGGCAAGGGGAAGTCAGTGAAGCCATGAGAGACCAAGAAATAACAAAACAGATTCTAAAGAATAAAAAAAAATTGAACAGAATGTGAAATATAAGAAAAATGACAGATCTGGAGAATAAATCAAGAAAAAAATATAAACTGTCCTGGAATCATATCTACAGACAAGCAAAAGAATTACACCTGTGGCCAAAAATATCATATCCAACAAGATTATCTATAATTTTGAATGAGAAAAAAAAATAGGCTTTGATAAACTTGAAGATTTTCAGGACTTTCTATTAATCAAACAAACTTAACAGAAAATTTAACATTTAAGAGCCAATAACAAAGATCAATTTCCAGGAACTCAACATAAAAAAAAAAAAAGTTTCATAAGCCAACAAACCAAGAGTTAGAATCCAAATAAATTGCTTTGAAACCAGTACAAATTTGATGACCTTGGAAACAAGAAAAAGGAAGTGATTTTCAGAAATATTTTTGGGAATCCCAGCCCAGCTGAAGGATTCATCCAACAATTACATTATCTTTGAACATGAATTTAATGGGAGGGGACTGAGCTAATTTTTGAGTATACTCCTCCGCAGGTGTGTGGGTGGAGAGGGAGAGAGATACTGCCAGGTATTGGGAGAAATGTCTGTATGTCCTTCTTGTTGTATGTGTAAAGTAAATATCCCTTTGAAAGAGTCTATTGATTAAAATAAAGTGGGGAGAGCTAATCAAAATCCCCTAAAATGGAGAATCAATCAATTACAGATTGGAAAATAATGCCTCCAACTCTCCTTGGGAATCTAAGGACGGAGAGATGTAGTAGTCATGTTTATTGAGAGTCTTCTTATTCTGAGATATATTAAAAAATTAATTTTTAAAAATATGTTGACTAGGTTAATCTTGCAATAATGTGTATAATGGATTGGCTGGAGAAAAATATAGATAGGAACCTCAGTTAGGCAATTACTACAATAGTCTAAGTGTGAGTTGTAAAAGATACAAAATAGAGGGATGGCATTTGAAACATCAAGGAAGAGATGGATACAAGGGATTAACAAGAATGGGCAAGGAATTATTGGTTGTAGAGAAAATGGAAGCAGGAGAATTCGTGTGACAGAATGGTGACTATTATTGATATAGACTGGAAAGAAAACAAAACAGAGTCAGTCTGGGGAAAATATGAGGTCAGTTTTATATTTACTGAACTTAAAGGGATGTTCAAGTAGAGATATCCAATAGAATTGAATCCATAAAGGAATGAATGTTTGCTGGAAGAACATGTATTTTTGTTGTTCATTCTTCATTCCTGAAGAAGACCAAAGACATCATGGGTGATTTCTTGACTAGTGAGTGAATTGGATTTATGTGAGACAATTCTTTAGTTTCACTCACTCTTCTAGAGCCATCAAAAGTCTAATAACAGGAAAAAAGTCAAGACAATTGGTACCTAGGCTTCAGTGGATGACCTTAAGGTCTTTGATGTCTGAGGTCTAAACACTCTACAATGCCCATTGCTCGTTGTCTTAATTTATGTCTTACCACTGGACACTGAAAAGACTCTGGAAAAGAGAGTAAAACTGATGACTGACCATTTCTGCTTCATTTAATTCCAATTCAGTTATGAGTCAAGACATCATTCATGATGTTATAGGTTCTCTTCAAATAGATTATTGGGTTTTACTAGGGACCCAACCAGCCAGTTCAATCTGAACTATGTTGTTGCTGCTTTTACTATTGTTGCTATTTTTTCTTCTTCCTTCTCCTCCTCCTCTTCCTCCCTCTGCCCCCCTATCCACATAAGAAGTCATGTGAGTGCTTTGTCCAAAGGAAAATAGTTTTTAATCACTTATAATTCACAATATCTTGGGATTGGGAATTAGATTTTTCACCCTATTTATTCTATCTTTTTTTTCAAAAAGCTGGGATAATTGATTCTTTTGTTTCATGTAGTTTTATTTATGATTTCTTGAAATAAGGCTCTGAAAAAAAAACAGCCTTTGAAAATGGAATGGTATAAATTATCTGTCATTAAAAAAAGGGGAAAGAAAAAGCTTTTACAATGGAGGGGAAGAGGGAGAGGAGAGAGTGAATGAGTGAATCTTACTCTCATCAGAACTGACTCAAATAGGAAATATATACATACTCAATAAAGGTATAGAAATATATCTTACCCTGTAGGAAAATAGGAAGGGAATGACATATGGAAAGAGGGGATGATAAAAAAGAGGGCACATTGGGGGAGGGAGTGATCAGTAGCAAAATATTTTTGAGGTGAGACAGAGTGAAAAGAGAGAGAATAAATGGGGGGATTCATGTTATCAGTAGTGATTTCTCTGGTGGAATATTATTGTTCTCTGGAAAATGATGAACAGGAAGCTCTCAGAAAAAAAAAAAAAACCTAGAAAATTCTTCATGAACAAAGTCAAATATATTGTATACAAAGTAATAGCAATGCTCTGTGATGGTCAACTGTAAATTACTTTGTTATTCTCAGTAGTACAATCATCTACAACTATTCTGAAGGACTTATGATGAAAAATCCAGAGAAGGAACTGATGGAGTCTGAATAGAGCAAAGCATGTGTGGGCGCTCGTGCTCTTGTTCTCTCTCTCTCTCTCTGTCTGTCTGTCTCTGTCTCTCTGTCTTTCTCTGTCTCTGTCTCTGTCTTTTTCTCTCTGTCTCTCTCTGTCTGTCTCTGTCTCTCTGTCTCTCTCTCTGTGTCTCTCTCTCTTTCTCCCACTCCCTTCCTTCCTCCCTACTTCCTTCCTCCCTCTATCCCTTTCTCAATTTTTCTTGAGGATTTTTATTTTCGTTAGGGTAAGAGATACATGATTTCTTTCACAACTTGACTTTTATGGAACTAATTTGTGTAAATTCACATGTGGTTTCTTAATGAGGGGAATAAAGAAAAAAACTAGAACTCAAAAATCTTAAAAAACAAATGGGAAAAAATGTTATGAATGTAATTGGAGGAAAATATTAAATAAAAAAATAATTTAAAAAGAAAATTATTGAAAATGGAAATAGAAAATGCCACTATAGTAAAGATTCATTCCTGTTTGATCAGTCTTCTACTTTATTAACTTGAGCTGTAACAGTGTCTTGGATGCTTTTTGCATCTAGGGAATTTTTACTGAAATTAAAAAATGATACAATTGGCATTTTTTAAAGAAAAAACTGGCTTTGAAAAAGCTCATTGGAATTTAAACAGAGCCACTTAACTATGCCTTAGAACTCAAATGAATCTGGCTTTCATTGACTGGCAAATACTCTCCCTTACTCATTATTTGGGTTTTTGATGGCTTGGAGTAAGTGCAAATAGTAATTGTTTTCTGTTCTAACCAAAAACTCTGAACATCTGATTCTTTAAGGAAGACAAACTAGGCCACTTTTTGTCTCAATTTTTACCCAGTTTTAATCTGAAACTTGGGAAAGATCTCAGACTGAAAAAGCCAAGGTCTCCCTTGCATCCTGGATCATCACCAGTATCTTGACTTATATCTTCACATAGGACTCCTATGACTGGAAGAAAGTGGGCCTGATGACTTTGCACAGCTTTGCCTCACTTACATCCAACCTAACTGGAAGTCAAAATATCCTCCTCCTAATATCATTTGTCCTCTTTAAGCATAAAGGATAGACAAGTACTTCATAATACCTGCTTCATCTACCTTTTTGGCTGTTGGAAAAATTATTATTCTCATCTGTTCATTCCATCAGGAAAAAATTTTGCATGTCTGGGATAAACATTCCCCTTACTCACCAAAAGGTGTGAGGCTTCTTGGTTACCTTCAATCTGTCTTTATCTGAAAAGACTATTTCACCAAGGAATATAATACAACTTTTTGGAGCCATAGATAATCAATAGAGCCACAAGCCTGAATTTCTGATCACTTTCAGAATTACAAAATATAGTTGAAGCTACAGAAAAGCAATAATCAAAAAAACAGAAAAAAGTAGATCAAGGGTTTTTGTTTTTGTTTTTGTTTTAATTAGTTTTTTATTAAAGCTTTTTGTTTTCAAAACATGTACATAGATAATTTTTCAACATTAATCTTGCAAAACCTTGTGTTCCAATTTCCCCTCTTCCCCCACCTCCTTCCCTAGATGTCAAGTAATCCAATATATGTTAAACATGGCAAAATATATGTTAAATCCAACACATGCATAGCTTTTTTATCTCCTTTTGCATTTGGCCAATTGAGGTATTTTGTTCATTGCAGTTTTTTCCATTTCACAAATTCTTTTTTTCAATGCTTTCACATCTATTTTGGAAGGAATTATAAGTTTTTCCCATTTCATCAAATCTATTTTTTAAGGAGATAACTTCTGTTTTTCCTTTTCCATACTCTCTTGCAAAGATGTCATTTCCTTTCCCCATTTTTCTTCTCTCTTTTAAGATCTTTTTTTGAATTCTTCCAAGAGAACTTTGTGAAATGGGGACCAACTCATATCACCTTGTGGGGCTTCATCTAGATCTGATTTGCCTTTAGGATTCTCAGGGTGTGAGGTCTGTGCTTCTCTTTCTCCATAAAAGCTGTCTATGGTCAGAGTTCTTTTTGGGTATGGGCTCATTTTTTAAAAGGTTGAGATCTGCTTTTAAGGAACAGGGGCAATAGCACTTTAGTTTGCCCTGGGGCTGGTGTTGCTGACTGACTTCTGGTGCTGGCTAGGCACTAATTTGCCTTTTGAATTTACTTTGAGTGTTTTACAGCTAATCTGCTGATCCACTGCCTTGTAACTAGGACAGAGTAGCCTAAGAACCTAAGAAAAATAGAGTTTTAGTAGATTCCCAATGGGTGGATCCACAATACCCTGGCTTCTCACCCTAGCTCCTTGCCTTGAGCTCCCTGTGCTGTGGTTTGGGTTCAGTAGCCTCTCCCCCTATCCTATTGAAACAGACCTTTTTGAAGTTCTTCCAAAGTATCATCTTCTGGAAATTGGTTATACTCTAAATATCTGTGCATTCTGTCATTCCAAAACCAGTTCAAAGACTTAATCTGCTGCTGATTTGAGGGAAGCTCAGAGGAGATCAAATAGAGGTCTGTCTACTCTCCACCATCTTAACTCCACTCCCTCCCTTTTTTAAATTAATCATAGTTAATCATGTAAAATATGGCAAACCCAGGATGATGCTCTGTATCCAAGTACTAAAAAGTCCTTGTTGAAGTTGAAAGATGGTGGTAGAGACAAGGGAGACAAAGATAAAAAATTTACATGATAATTTTATAGTTTTAAAAGGAAAAAAAAGTTGTTCATAAATTTGCAGTTTCATATGCAATCATCTTTTTCTATTCTATTTTATTATGGAAATGTTTTATTTCAGAAATTAAAAATATAATAATTTTTAAAGAAGAATGAGGAATTTTAAAAAAGATATTAAAGTTAATAAAAATTGATGAGCTTTGAAAATAAAGTTTTAGTGAACAAACCCCTTTTCTAGTTCTAACATTTAGGATCATTGCCAGTATCCTCTCTCCCAATTCCCTGATTTGTCAGAGATGTCCAGCCTTTATTCTATGTGGTTCACAGGATCAAATTGTTTTCCTCAACATCATCTGAACTGTTGACAGAGAAATTCTCTGATTAGCTTTTTTTTTCTGGTTCACAGCACTTTAATCAGTTTGCTCCATCCATCTGTACATTTGTTTGTTCTATGAGCTTTTATTGAATATGTATTGATGTGCTAAACTCTAAAGGAGAAACAAAGATGCATAAGCTATGGAGCTTACAGTCTAGCATAGAAAATCAGACACATACATAATAAGATGTGACACAGGACATGAAAAACATCACAGAATAGTGTAGATGAAAAGACATTTTAGAGAATACAGAGGCAAAGAAAAACAGATATAATGAAAAAAATCATCTGTGTAGAAGTAGAACCCTCAGAAGTGATTGAAATCCACAAGGAGAAGATTGGGATAGACAACTAGAATCATAGGAAAAAATTCAGAATCTCTGATCTTATTTGTTATACTAACGGTAATGAGGTTCTACACATGACTAATTGGTGGTTAATGAGAGCAAGTTGAGAAACTTTGAGATTCAAATAATTCAGGGTCTTCAATGATATATAATCAAGGAAAAGGAAATGGAAAATCACTGTAGTATCTTTTCCAAGAAAACCCCAAACGGTGTCAGGAAGAGTAGAATGGAACTGAAAAATAACAGAACAACCAAGGAAATGAAGAGGCAGATTACAGGGAGGTAACTGCACTGTCAGTTCACTGAAGGCTGAGGATGATGAGGGATTGTCTTGCAAAATAACAGTGAAAATGGAGCAAGAGGTTAGTATAATAAGACTTGTGGATTTCTAAATAGGAAAAGTTGATAGAATCACAGATTTAGAGCTGGATGGAATTATGGAGATCATTGAATTTTGTACTCTCATTTTATGAATAAGGAAAATGAAGCCCAGAAATTGAAGGTGACTTGCAACAGATCAAACAGCTAGTGTCAAAGACAACTGCAATTCAAACTCTAATCTTCCTGATTCCAAACTGAGTACTCTATTTACTGCATAATCTAGCTGTCCTTGAGGGCAGAGCATGAGCAAATCATTTGACCTCTGCAATAATTTCCTCAACTATAAAATAGGTATCATAACAGTTCCTACTTTTCAGGACTGATGTGAGAATCAAATGAAATAAAATTTATAAAGTACTTAGCTTAGTGCCTGACTCATAGTAGGTCCTATGTAAATGCTAGTTGTTGGTGATGATGATGTTATCCACCACTCTGGGTTTGTTACTGTTTTTATTGATAATGGTGTGGCAATGCTTGAAAGCAGCTGCAACATATTCGTTGTTCTGACTTTTGTCCTGGAATATAAGCAGCATAGGAGGAATGGACTCAATTCAAAAGGGTATTGCAAGGCAGTCAGATTTCAAAAGAAAGTGGTCAAACCATCATTGGTTGAAGTCAGGAAGATGAGGAATTTGTCTATGTCTAACTTGAATGAAGGGAAGAAGGAGGGTAAACTGAATAGTGTACTAAGTATAAATATTAGCATCTGAGCAAATACTTTTGGATGACTAAAATACATAACATAATAGACTCTAAATTAGGCTGGAAGGGCTTGTAACTGATGTAGGATTTGATATATTAAGGGAATTTTTAGAATAAGTAACTTCAGAGTAAATACTAGGGATTAGAATTATGAGCTAAGAACAATCCCTCACTTTGTAATTTTCTCATTCACTTGTAAACTGTTGGAAGGGAAAATTGGATGCAGAATGAATACCACCCAAAAATGGTCCATCTACTGCTCCTGTGAAACACCTCCAAAACAATGGTTTCCAGAGCTTTTACAGAAATTCAAGATGGACAATAACTCCAACTCTCATTCTGTCATCCTCTCTCCTTCTTTGGATTCCCCATGATCACATATTAACCCCTTCCCATTTCCCTGTTGCATGATGTCAGTGGAAGGTAGAATCTTAGCAAAGTATCTCTGTTGTCATGGTTATTCTGACACTGACAGAGGTTTGGATGGAGCATTATACCCTAATGTTTCAATTGGAATTTTAATGTGCTCATGATCATCTCTGAAATGACACTCTCCAGAATGAAGATGAAGGTTTTTGATAATAGGATCCAGATTTCATGTGAGTAGGAGTTGGTATTTGAGAATGTTGTAGATAATACAAGAATCTTAAGATTTGAATCAAGTGACAAAACTCTTTTTTATTTCCTAAGTTCTTCCTTCCATCTTTTCTCTCATAGGTGCCTTAGTAGAATGATACATTTAGAGTTAGAAAGACCCAAGTTTGAATCCTCCCTCAAATATTTAATAGTTGATAAATGACATTTATAGTCATTTAACCTCATATGTAAAATGAAGAGCTTGCATTCAATTGCTTTTAACGTCCCTTCCAGCTCTATATCTATGATCCTATGATCTCACTTATCCCTTTTGTCTTATTCCCCCATATTGTATTTTCTCCTTCCTTTTCCTTGGCTCTGTCCCTTTTTACTTACTTACCTTCTTACCTACTTTCTCTTTTTTTTTTCCATCACTTCTTTCTTTTCTGATTCTATGGTAGCTCCCCAAACTTCCCTGCTTCTTCAAAACCTGTCTCAACCATGTACTCTTGACATTTATCAACCCAGCTAAATTCTCCCTTTGGAGGGCATCACTGAAGGTCTTTATGTTTTCAAAAAATAACACAATTACAATTCCATTATCTTCTATCGCTTTGGTTTCAAGCAAATTGAGAATGACCCAGTGATCTCAGAGAAAGGTAGTTTTCCTGAAATTTCTACTGGAGATCACCTTCATATTTGAAGAAGGCTTGGAGCGGGGGGAATTGAAGTAACAGACAAATTGCTATCAACTTATTTGTTTTGACAAAGTGTCTTACTGGAAGTTTCTTGTCTTTACATTAATTTAAAATCTCAAGCCCAAAGCTGTGGCTTTTTTCTCCTTAGAGAGTATATTGTTCTTGAAGCCGGCCTTCTCCGTTTAAGGCTATAAAGGGTAAGGGCAGTATTGTCAATCTATTATTCTTTTTTAAAGTTCTTGAAATGTTTTTTGGCACTTGCTACCTTTTAATGCAATTTTATCCTACATGCAACCAACAACAACTCTTGGCTCTTTAAAAAAAATTATGCAGAAAGAAATCAGAATGCTGCACATGTATGGTGGTCATGTTAGTAGTATGGATCTATTAACCAGAGCCAATTTTGCATTAGAGAAAGGAAAAGACTAAATTAGAATCAAGGCTGGCAGAAACATTTTCCCATCTGGTCCTATCCTTACACACTACCTTAACCTCCAACAATCCTTCTTACCCAAGCAGAGAGATTTTTTTGAGAGGGAAAATAGATTAAAATGTTTTTGTTTGAGGGGAGGTATTTCAGAAGATGTATTGTCTAGTGTGCTTTTGCTTATATATTGTTTGTCCCAGAAATGAGTTTAGTAAAGGCGCCTTTGCCGATTTCTTTTATGATTAAACGAGTTTGTCAATCATCTTAACAACATGCTCATTTTATGACCTGAATAAACAGATGGGCTCTGTGTGCCCATTTTTACCCATGGCATCAGCCAGCATTTCACCTGGAGTCCAGCTTCAGCATCCCCACTCCAGTCCCCTAATGCCTAATCTGTTTTCTTTGTAAGGGTCAACTTCAGTTGCTGCTGACTTGACATTTTCAAAGACTCAAAGTGGTCTTTATTACAACCCTTGACTTCACCTTCTCCGCCAGCAGGAAATTTTATACTGCTCTGATCCATGCAATTCCAACAGAGCCAGAATGAGAGCTGTTTGAATGGTAAGACAGTGCCACCAGCTGGCAAGAGAGATCCTCTTCCTCTTACATCATTTTTATATTCTCTCTCTATGTCTGTCTCTGTCTTTGCTCATCTGTCTCTCTTTCTCTATCCTTTCTCCCTTCGCCCTCTTTAATATCTCCATTCTCTTCTACCCTATCCCTCTTCTCATTTCTTGGGATGTATAAGATTCTTCATGTTCTGATTCCTATCCCTCCCCTTCAAGAATGTAAAATTTTCTCATGTTCTGATTTCTATCCCTCCCCTTCAAGATTCCTCAAGTTTGATTGTTATTCTTCCTCATCAAACTATCATAAGGAGACTAGCATTAAAGAAAGCCTCTGTTCAAGTCACTGCTTTTTTGAAACTCAGAAGAATTTAGCATTTGGGGCCAAATTAGTGCAGAAGGTACTGTAGTTCCTTTTTCATGATATCAAATGAAAGATGACATTTATCCTACTGTCTGCTCAGGTCCTTATGCACTGATTGCTTGTCTTGTCTTACATTCAAAGAAGCTTAATATGCAGTCATTTCAACCCATGCCCTCTCATTTAGACTCTCAGCATTGTCCCAACTACAAACCACTCCTCTGGAACTGAGTCCTTTAACTACCCCTCAAAGAACTATTGCATTTTTAGGCAGAGGCAATGGCACAGATGTATTGAGCTGCTTGCTTTTAAACAGAAAATGACACTGATTGTCACAAAATATAACAAGTGCCGTATGTACATTTCATTGGAACCGCAAGCTCAAATTAGCCTGTCAGAATCTCACTGTACCCTGATGCCAGCATGTCAAATGACACAATTAGCTCAAGAGAAGAAAGAAAAGGCTTGTCAAAGCCATCACAGCTTTGAGTTCCATCCCTTTGCTGGGTGCCTTGATTACATCCGAATGCATTTCATTTTGTACTTGCAGTAAGGTATAGGTGACTGAATCTCTCCCTTTCAAAATTCAAAACAATTCTCCATTTAGGGGATGGAAATAGAGGGAAAGAGAGAAAGGAAGAAAGAAAGGATAAGGGAAAAAAGAAAGGGGAGAGAGCAAAAGAGACAGAAAGATGATAGTGTGTCAGAGAGAGAAAGAAAAAGAGAGGGAAGGAGAGAAAGAGGGGGGAGGGAGGGAAGGAGGAAGGCAGGTGGAGAGAGAAAGAGAGAGAGAGAGAGAGAGAGAGAGAGAGAGAGAGAGAGAGAGAGAGAGAGAGAGAGAGAGAGAACGGTTTCTTGTAAGGCCTTATATGCCTTTTTTTTAAAATTCTCTACCATTCTGCAAATGAGAATTTATCAAAGGCTGAACTCCTATCCTTTGTAAGAAAAACAAAGTACAGCAGAAAAAGATAGAAAATTCAGATTGAAACTGAAGAGATCAAAGCTTTAGAAAAACTAGCCAAACATGATTAAATACCCACCAAGGCAGAAAGTTCCAGCTTTGCTTGTAGTATATAATCTTTTCAGATGATAGCAAAACAGAAGTAAGTTTTTATTTAACACCAAAGCAGAATATAGGTCCCTCCAGTCCTATGTACTGCCTGGAGTAATATTTAATACCATATGTGATCCTTCAGAAAAAGACCTAAATATATTCCCCAAAGAGCAAATGACTAACCCAAGAGAGAAGCTAGGGAGAGGAGATCTGAGAAACAAGATAGGTCAAATCTAGGTTAATTTTGGTTTTTTTAATAGCTACAAAAGCTAGAATGTCAAGGTCCCAAGATGCAAATACTAAAGTAAGAATTGTTCATATTGTGTGTGGAAAGGGTGAGTGTATAAAAAATGTATAAAAAATCAGGGACTTCTTTGGCAATCTGGTGAAGCCTGTGGACCCTGTCAGAGATTCGTATTTTTAAATATACAAAATAAATACATAGGATTGCAAAGGGAACCAATATGTCAAAATACAATTATCAATTTTTTAAAAAACCTTACAGACCCCAATGTTAAGAACCATCGCTAAAGCATAATTTATTAGTGTAGTCATTAGAGTACCTCTAATGATAAGCAGAAGGCAGACTCACATGATCTGATTTCCTTTTCCTTCCTGTCAGCCCCTTTTGATACTTTTTCATCCCAAGAAATCAATGGAGATTGTGGGATAAATGCAGTCTGGAAAGCTCCCTCCTGGCCACAGCTTGGAGATAAAAATCTTCCTGGTCTTGCCTGAAGTTAGTCATGGGACACAGAGGCCAGGATACAATCTGAGGTGGGCACAGTGTGTGGAGCTGTGAGCTTACTGCTAGAAGCTGGAAGGACAGATCCAAGTCTACCTTGGGAAACGTTTGTGTTCTAAATAATGGGCACCCTTTTGCAACCTGAGTCCCAAAGCCTCTTGATATGGGACTCTTTACTCACTGATAAAGATCAACTAACTCTTCCCCTTCCCACCCTGTATCAGGGAAGCTAGCAACCTCTATCATGTCCTTATTTTCAACTTGCTACAATAGAGACTTTAAGGAATTTTCCCCTTGGGTAACATCTGGGACTTATGTGATCTCTTATCTTGCTCCCAAAGGGAGAACACCTTCACTGTGTTGTATAGTGCATATTCTCATCTGTATGATTCCTCTGATTTCTGTTTTTCTATTAACTTGAATAAATGGGTTTCTTTGCTATTTTTTATATCATGTGTTCATGGTGGGAAGGGAGTCAAGTCTTGGATGTAAAGCTTGGGTTCTCTTTTTCCCCAACTAATACAATCAGTGATCAGAACTTTAGCTTAAACTTGAAAACTGCATTCCGGAGACTAATAATTTTTAAGGGAGCATCTACCTTAGTTCCCCTACTCTTTAAGGAAAGCTGAATGATCAGCCCCTTCCTTCTACTTGCTATTTTCCTTCTTGGAAGGAAATAAAAGTTTCTATGGAGAGTGGAGGACTGGGGAGCAAGGGAAGAGACTGAGAGAGAAGAAACTAAGGATGTGTATTCTGCCTCCCTTTTAAGCCACACAATGATGCCTCGGTATATGTGAGGGGAATGTCTCACTACACATGAACCAGTAAATGATGAGAACATCCAACATTTTTTTAAAGTTGCTAGTTATCCTTTTTTTCTAAAGTCATAGATGTGGAAATGGGAAGAACCTTAGAGGTTTACTACTTTAAAAAGAACTTACTTACTTTAAAAAAAAATAAGAAACTAAGGTGTGAGGATGGGAATTGACTTATCCAAAACTATTTAGTAATTAATGACAAAGTCAAGATCAAAATAAGGGCATATGACTAAATCTAGCATTACTTTAATTGCCCTAGGTCATTCAAGTTCAAATGTGTGTATATTGTATCTAGGATATACTGCAACCCATTCAACATGTAAAGGACTCTTGCCATTTGGGGGAAGAGGTGGAGGGAGGGAGGGGAAAAATCGGAACAGAAATGAATGCAAGGGATAATGCTGTAAAAAATTACCCTGGCATGTGTTCTATCAATAAAAAATTATTAAAAAAAAAGTTCAAATGTGTGTGTATGCATATAATATGTGTATGTGTGTGTATGTATATACCTATATCTCCCAGTTCACTCATATATACATGCATATATCTAGACATATGTCTATATCTATTTATATTTATACATATATCTATATGGATATTGTATATATGTATGTTTCTACATATCCTAGTTTCTGTTCCCCATAAAATGACTACATTGAATACATAAACACGTGTATATATTTACATATACCTAGAAACACACAATTATATATATATATATACACACACATATACACACAAAGTATGGGCAACTAGGTGACATAATAGATAAAATTTCCTGAAGTCAGGAAAATCATGAGTCAAATCCAGATTCATACACTTCTAACTGTGTGACTCTAAGCAAGTCACTTAAGACTTTTGCTTCAGTTTCCTCATCTCAAAAAAATGAGCTGGAGAAGAAAATGGTAAACCACTATATGTTCTTGGCTAAGGAAATTCCAAATGAGATCACAAAGATTTGAACATAACTGAAATGATTGAACAACAACAACAAAATACATATAAATGTAAACTGATAAAAAGATTATTTCTCTCCTATATATAATAACAAATTTTTGAATTTTTCCTTTTTTCTACTTCCTTACTCAGAAATCAGCCTATTTATTGCTCAGGTAGTCTTTGAAATGCAGGACTGATACTGAAAGGGAGAACTGCAGCTCTGTTCAAGAGGTACATTTAGGTGAATTGATGGATTCCTATTCCTTATGTCTCACTCCAACAGGTCTAAGGAAATATGGATTCTCCCTTCTGTCAGATAATATGGATACAAAAAAATTTTCTTTATCTGAGTGATCAATTCCATATCTCAGATCTTAATTAGAATAGGTCTACCTCTCATTATAATATTCATTCTCTCAATAATTATTAACCAATCAGAATTTATTTCCATATCTATGTATAAATTCTTATACACATATGTAAGTATGCATGACTACATTAAAAGTCTAAATATGTAAAGACATTATATATATACAAAATTATTAGAATGAAAAAATACATACATACATATATTTATATAATTAATTTTTTAATGTAATCATTTAATATTATATGTATATATGTATATGATTATACACATACACACAGGTGTATATTAAAACACAAGTATGTGTGCAAGTATATACACCCATATTTATTTAATTTTTTTTGATAGTCTAAGACACATAAGAATTGGTTTAAATCATCTTCAGGTCTTTTATTATTTTTCTTCTCTAAGGCATTCCTTCCAGCTTCACCTACAAGGAAGGAAGAAAGGGGAAAAGGGTCTAACACAGCTGAAATCACTTCTACATTTTAAAAGAATCCTAATTGTTCCCGCCAGCACATCTAACTAAAAATGTTTGTCAGGTCATCCCTATCAGGATAGGGCACTATCCACTGAGGGAAAAAAGTCTCCCTCCAAACAGAAGGATGCATAAGGGACAGTTCTTAGTATATATTTGTTTGGAAAAAACAAAGCCCACCTTCCTCATGCATGTCACAAATATCAACAAGCAGTATCAGAGCTGGGAGTAAAAGCTGCCATATGGGCAATAAATACCTCTCAAATTTGAACCCAATCTGAAAGTACAATAAGGGTCAGCTTCAAGATTTCAGGGGGATGTAATACCGGACTGAATTCAGCTTTCCTCTCTATCCTACCTGCCCATGTTTATTACAGTCACCTTTAAACTTCTCTGAATCCTGGCACCATAAATCCAATAACTAGGCCTGTTAAGCATTATCTTCCCTACAGCATCCTCCCTGAAACAAAGAACAAGCTTGGTCTGCAGGTAAAGCTCTTGTACTCTGGCTCTTTATTTCAAGGAGGCCAGGAAATCTCAGGATAATACTGTCAGTCTCAACCCAGGGGCAACCTACAGGGACTAGAAGACTGAATGGGGCTGCTGTTGAGGGACCTGTGGCAGTCCCTGCAGGGAAGAATAACCTGGCAGGAAATTCAAAATAATAAGAATGCATAGCTGAGCAGGCAGCCCTGGCCCCAGAAGGACCAAATACACACAGCCACCAAGACAAGGCAAGCTGCCAGATACCCCTGAGAAGCAGCCTTGTAGGGCCTTACTTGGAGCCCTTAGGGTTCCAGAGCCTCCTGGCTTATAAGGCCAAAGTTTAGAACTTTGAGCTCACTCTCCTCAAGATCATATTGCACTGAAAGGCAAAGGTGTCCTCTGGTCTGTTGATGATGATGATGTTGTTGCTGTTTAACTGCTACGGAAGCAGCTAGGTGGTTCAGTGGGTAGAGAGCTGGGTCTGGATTCAGGAGGACCTGATTTCAAATCCGGCCTCAGATACTTACTGCTATGTCTGCTCAGTAAAAATTCTGAAGAAACCTAAATAAACAACCTCAACAAATGGGGATCAATAGTGGCAAACGCACGGAATAGGAATTTGTGTAAAGTAGTACTAGAAACCCTCAGAGTTACTAAAAGAGTCAGGGTCTCTCTGGGGATCCAACCTCCTAGAGTGAGTGGGAATTTGGCCAGAGAGCTCAGAAGGGATGCTCCATTAATATTTCCACTTAATCAATGTTGAGGTACTTTTAGGTGCCTACCCTGGTGCTGTTTTTAAGACCAAACTTGGCAGTTGTCGTTGATGCTTGCCCTTGATGAATTTACAACCCAAGGCTGATGACAACCATATGGGACAAATTATTGTCTTTTCTGTTCACAGATTGCATGTGCTCCTTTAATCCTTATGTGAGAGTGTGGTTGAACATAATATACAAACGTTGAACAAGCATGTGAATAAAAACAGTATCACAGAGAACCATCATTAGCTAATTTTGCAAGGGAGGCAAGAGCATAAAATCTCAATCTCTGTCTCTCTCTCTCTATGTCTCTCTCTCTCTCTCTCTCTCTCTCTCTCTCTCTCTCTCTCTCTCTCTCTCTTTTCTCTCTCTTTCTGTCTCTCTCTCTCTCTCTCTGTCTCTCTCTGTGTCTCTCTTTTCTCTCTCTGTCTCTCTCTTTTCTCTCTCTCTCTCTCTCTCTCTCTCTCTCTCTCTCTCTCTCACACACACACACACACACACACACACACAAGCCCTCTATTCTAAGCACAGAGTGTGCTTAACAAAGTGGAAGAAATTTCTTCTATTTTTCTATTCAGATTTATTAACCTCATATAGATGCAATCCTTGCTTCTTATACAATGGGAAAACAAACATGCCCAGGAGAGTGATGGAGGGGCCTTCCCCCTCCTCAATTTCAGAATATAATGCAAATACTTTTTTTCTCCTGTGGCCCATAATGACTTAAGGATTCATGCTGCATGGTGACAAAAAGACTTCTAATGGCTCCTGAGCAGGACCTTGATAACAAGAATCCTTCAGGTCTTTCTTCCCTGAAAACTTTCAAGTAAGACTGCTGTGAGCCTCTGGGTAGAGTGAGGGGCAGCAAATACCATCCTTTCCCATTCATCCCCTAGTGTCTAAAAGAGGACTCGGGTGCACTTGTCCCCTGGGGGTCTTACCACCTCTGTACTACTTTAAGTTTAAAATTATTCTCCTGGGGAACTATCTTTTCCTTTCCAAGGGAGAGTCTGTGACTGTTTAGGAAAATATTTTGTCATTTCTGTTCCTGCTATTTTAACTAAATAATTGATATTGAAGTGGGAGAATACAAAAGCTCATGAAACATCAACCTGTTTGGGGTAGAGTGCCTTTAAAAAACTCAGCCCTTTGGGTTACCCCTAGTACTCTTAGGGAAATAGGTATGACAACCACGCCTGAGGAGCAAGCTACAAGTTCAGTGTAAACTGGTAGAGTGAGCTCAGATGGGGATTCTACATCATTTATGTCACAATCATTTTGTTCCTATAACTTTATTCCCTGTACTTTATTTCTACATGGACCTTCATATTATATGAAGTACTATAATAATAACCTCTATGTCCTATATATCATCAATGCAATGATATTAAACTTTTCAGTATGCAAATCAATTATCTACATCCTTAATGACAAATATATCATGATTGACAGCATTTTAAGAGCCTTTGTATTTTTAATTTACATGAAAAATAAACAATACATTTGTGCATCTAATTGTGATTTTAGAGCATTTTATAACTGGACTAACCACCATTTGGTGATAAAGTTGGCCCAGATGTGTTATTACTTTACATAGTGCCTACATGTAGTATATAGCCTAATAAAGTAATTATTTTATATATTTTATTTTCTGCTCTTTTCTTTATTTTCCTTTCCAGAAAGGTTGTTTGTTTATTGACGCATAGATGTTAAATTATTTGCCCAAGAGACAAGTTTTCAAATCATGTTCTCTGACCTCAGAGGTCCAAATGTGTTCTAGCAACTGTGATATCATCTATATCTTTAACACAGCTATTATGCCTTTTTACTCTTTTCTGATGTCAATCAACAAATAGTAAGCATTTATTATGTGCTAGGCACATGTCTTTTAACATAGGAATCACCTTAATATTCTGTGGCCTTTCCTCTATAGTATGGATTCCTAATTTTTTTAGTGCCACAGACCCCTTTGACAATCTGGTGAAACCTATGGACTCCTTCTCAGAAAAATGCATAATAGAAAAAAAACCCAATTAATATAGTCATAAAATTAAAAAAAAACTGGCCTTATATATTTAAATATGAAATTTTATTAAAATCTATAAATGTATGTTTAAATATATTTTTAGATATTTAAATAACAATCTACAAATAGATATTTAATTAAATAAAAATGCAAATGTTTATTGATTGCTGTTCAGGTTTCTTTTGAATGCTGCCAAAGGAAAGCTCAACAACATCTTGGCTTCTGAGATCACAAAGTCCTGCGGACTTAATATTCCATTGAATAAAATAAATGCAAAGCACTAATAGGAATTACAAGAACATTTGAACTAGAAGGAGCAAATGAAGAAGGTTTTATATGACTTTTCTTATCTGTGAAGGAGCAACATTTCATCCTAGGATAAAGCATTTTCAATATAATTATATTGTAATTGTCTCATTTTCTAAGTTGATTTCAGAAGGGAAAAGGGAATATAAGGCACTTGTTCAAACCAGAGTAAATCAGGTGTCCAATAGGCCAAGGACTCCTTGTTCTTAACTCTTAAGTCTGAGCACATGCTGTGTATAGAACAGGCTGTGCATTTTTGTATAAACGTTGCCTTTTATGAATAGCAAAGGCAACTCAGAAGCAGACTGCATGTATACTCACCTCTGCTGTTCAGTCATGGTACCCAACAGAAAAGACTCTTCAATCCAAGGGCCCATATGTCTCTCCAGTCATAGGAAAAGGAATCTCAGCTTCTGATCAACACCCTAAGGCTCTACTATGGGAAACCAGCTTTGGGCTTTGAATGCAAACCTTTTCCCTTTTCTAAATTATTCCTTTCCTGTTAGGGCATTTGCAGTCTAACTAGAAGAAAGCCTGCAAAAACTATAAGAAAGTCTGCTCCAACGCAGGTGATATGACTGATTCCCATCAAATCCCAGAAGATTGTAAACTCTTTGCAGCTGAAATGCTATGTGCTGTTTCTAAACCAAATAAGAATAAGTTAGGCTTACCATTCATGTCACTCCTGCAGCCCATCCTCTAGCTAGGGAAAGAAAAGAGGTAAATTAATCCCTCAATCTACAAACATTTGTTAAGCATCTTCTGCCTGGGTCAGGAGCTCTGCTAGGTGTTGGGTGAACAAAAATTGGGGGGGGGGGGAAGCAATAATCCCTGCTTTCAAAGCATTTACATTCTATGAGAGGAGGGAAGACAATATGCACACATAAAGTTAGATAGACAGACAGACCAAATTGATGCAGAATAAAGTGTTAACACAAGATTATTTAGGGAGCAAGGGCAACTAGTAGTTATGGGAATCAGAAAAGACTCAGGTAGTACTTTAAAGAAGTGAGAGATCCATGAATCAGTTGAGTTCAAGGGTATGCTGATAATTTAAAAAAAAAAGAAAGATATAAACAATGCACTTTCAAGTTTAATACACATTATTAACATTTTTCCCTTAAGTCTAGCCAATCAACAAAACAATAAATCTAAGCCCTGCTTGGCAACATTTGCAAATTTCCAAGGGGTAAATGGGACTCTTATATGATCCCCCTCCAACACTCCCTTAAGTTCCCTGGAAAGGCAGTAACAATAAGACTTTGCTCTTGCCATAATTCTGTGTCTCTGCAGAAGCAGTTGAGGAGTAAGCCAAGGAAATACAATTCACATAAAAGACTATCCTTACATTGATAAACTAGAAAATGCTATTTAACTGTGAAGTGTCATTTGAGCGGCTGTCTGAACTAAGATCTAAAAGAATTTCTACCATATCTGGCCAGTTAGAAGATACAATCTTGGAATTCATCTAAAAAAATTCAAAGCAAAAGACCATAGGAGCAAATATTTAAAGCAGCTAGTAATTTTTCTTCCCTTCTATTGAAATTTTCTTTCAATTAAGGCCAACCAAATTTCAAGGTGGAATTGATTTCCATCTGCTAAGCTGTCCAATGCAAAACTATATCCTGCTTTTTCAAGTATCTAGACAAGTATCCTCAAAGAGTCCTGGGTCTTTCATGTCATGATCATTTCTGACATGTGTTAGAAACAGAAAATACCAAATGCATTCATTATCTTTTGATTATCTCTAAGTCATTGTGTCTAATTTGTACAGTCATTTGCTTATTTTCTCCCTGATTAGATTGTGAGGTGCAAGAGAACAAGGACTGCTTTTGCCTTTTTTTGTATTCCTGGTACTTAGTAAAGTGCCTGGCATATAGTAGGTACTTAATAAATGCTTATTAAGTCATATTTTCTTTTTACTTTAATATTTACTTCTTTAACTTTAAAAATGAAGAGTAATATGCACTGGTACCATTCTAATTACTGGGATCTATTTTCCATAGTTAACTATTTGAGAGCTAGCAAACTTAAGGAACTGAGGAAAAGAGAAAACTGAAGCAGGTAATGTATTGCAATGAGGAAAGGGAGAGAATATATAATGTGTATAGTTTAGGGCTTATCAGAAATCAAAGCTCTCATCACCCATCATCATGAGATTCAGCATAAGCAAGATAAAACCTTTGAAATAAGAAATAGCCTTAGATATTAGGATAAACAAGACTGCTAAAGTCATTCAGAATAAAAACATCCTGCTGTCAAATTAGGTAATATTTATGTATTTGGAGTAGGTAGGAAGGAAGAGTAGGAGTGACCAGATATAAAGAAGCACTATTTTCAATTGAAACTCCTATAATATATTTTATAATACTGATACCACCCTAGATCAGTTTTATATTCATTTTATATTCATTATCATGATTCCTAAACTCTTGAGATATTTTTCTTTATTTTTATAAAGTAACAGTGTGAAGAAGATAGTTCTAGTTAATTTCAAAATTTTGTGACTTTGAAATAAACACATAGTTTGGTTTCATTATAGAATGAGTCAATAAATGAAGCTTCACATTTATAAGAATTATTCAAATCGGGTTATTTTATAGAGACCAAGAAAAACCTGAATTAGTTTCAGGGACCTAATTCCTTCTAGGGTGTAGGTCTAGAGGTTAGAAGATTGCCCAAGACTATTGATATGCCCAAACTGCCCTGTGATAAAGTCTAGGTCATTAAATACCCACCCATCCCAAAGAGAAAATAATCTTTGACATGGTGGTAGAGAAATGAAGGTTTTCTTTTTTTTTTTTTTTTTTTTTTTTTTTTTTGCACCAACTTGTTTGGCATCCAAATTCTTTTTTTTTTTTTAATTTTTATTTAATAATTACTTTATATTGACAGAATCCATGCCAGGGTAATTTTTTTTTTTTAACAACATTATCCCTTGCACTCGTTTCTGTTCCGATTTTTTCCCCTTCCCTTCCTCTACCCCCTCCCATAGATGGCAAGCAGTCCTTTATATGTTGGATATGTTGCAGTATATCCTAGATACAATATATGTTTGCAGAACTGAACAGTTCTCTTGTTGCATAGGGAGAATTGGATTCAGAAGGTAGAAATAACCCGGGAAGAAAAACAAAAATGCAGATAGTTCACATTCGTATGAAGGTTTTCTAAGAGTTCTTTATATTAGCTTTACTGCCAAGGTTCAATCATTTACTTTGCATAAATTTTCCAGAAGTAATCTTCTGATCATTATTATTTACTTATGAACATATAGTACATTATTAATGATAAATCAATAGCAAGAAAGTTCTTTGAAATAAAAATGAACCAAGATAAATTATTACACTTTTATATGCAAATCTATAGAAGAAATAAGCTTGTATATAGACTAACTCCTCTCTTCCTTACAAAATCATTTTATATAAATTACTATTAAATTTACATAAACTATTATGAGAAAAGAACATTTATCCTTATCTCAAAATGTTCCTCCTATTCCAATAAATCTTCCTAAAACTCCTATAAGTAATTATATCTATCAACTTAACCCTGGAATGGTGTCTAACTTTTTCATACACAGAACTAAAACAATAATTTTCCCATTAATATTTAAATCTTACCCTAGACATTGTTATCACTTTTCTAGCATTTAAATTTTGGGCACATTCCGCTTTAATATTAAAAGAATAAATAAGTGAAGAATAACAATGAGAATTGAAAAGGGGGGGGAGAGAGAGTCAAAGACAGAGAAAGACAAATAGAGAGAAAGAGAGACAGAAAAGGACAGAGACAGAGAAAGAAAGGACAGAGACACACAGAAAGAAAAATATACAGAGACAGAGAGAAAGAGAGAGAGAGAGAGATGGAGACAGAGAGAGACAGAGACAGAAAGAGACACTGGTAGAGACAGAAAAAAGGGAAGGAAAAGAAAGTGGAGAGGGAATGAGAAAGAAGCACTTATTTCACAAAGATTGTCATAAATATTCTCCAGTAAATAAGACTGCACAAATCCAAATTCACTGTGTATAAATAGCAGTATGAATTTAAAACACACTTTTATGCCAGCTACATTAATGACTAACTACCTGTTTATACCACATCCCATATAAATGATACCAACGATATTTCATTTTTGAAATAGGCTGACTTCAATTATTATTACTTCTCAGATATGTTCTCTCTCATCTTGATATGTCACATATCAATATGAACATGCAGAAATCATACTATCATATTTATAGAATCATAGATTTCAAGAGGACAGAGACCTTAGTGGTCATCTAGTCTAATTGTACCAGAATAGCTGGGCATGTCAGGGGAGTAGGTTCTGTCCCAGATGGTACATAAGGATGGCACTGGAGATAAGAAGGGGGCCCTGTTACTTTCCCTTAAAGGTAAAGTTCCCAAACTTTTCAGTTATAGTTCAAAATGTGATTCTATTCAATTGTAGTCCCCATATTTGGAGTCCCAGAATCTGAATTCGAATTCTGACCCTGCCACTTCATATTTGTTTAACCTCTGACAAACAACTTTACTTTTCTTGACCTTCTTTTCTTCTGAAAAATGCAGGGGTTAGTCTACATAACCTCTAAAGTACCTTCTCATTACTAAATCTTTGATCCTTTTATCAGAGATTTCTTCCTGTCGATCATATCCCTACCCTCTTCTAGTGCTCATTGAAACCCATCCTTTTTCTGTATTATTTGGCAGTCTCCAAATACATCTGCCCTTTTTTCTCACACCCCCTAATCCTTGCTCTTCAATACCACCTTTCATCTACTCCTCTCCCCAATATCTGCCTGTCTTCCTTTAAAGTTAATTCTATCCTATTTAGATCCTTGTTGCTGTCACCTATGGAACCCCAACTCATTGTCCCTTCTCTCCAGGAAGTTCAGGATCTAACTCACAGTCTCCTCCATCCCAATCCCTGACCCTTCCAACACTGGCTTCCCAATTCCCCAACTCCCATGGCTTCTGCTTCAATCCTAAACAAGAATAGACATATTTCAACCCTAAACTTAGTTCAGATGTCAGAATTCCTAGTAATAATTAGTAATCTATCCCAAATTCACATTTTGTGGATGAGAGAAGTAAAATCTACAAATCAGAATGTTTTGCCAAAGATCACACAGGCAATTATCGACAAAGCCAGAATTTGAATCTATATTCACTGATTCCAAATTCACTATTCTTCCCACTTACCAGCCTTCCTCATTCTGACATATTTCTTTAGTGCTTTAACGTGTACAAAGCACTTTCTATATAAGCCTAAGGAGTTTAATTCTGTAAATTAAAAAACTGAGATTTAGAGAAATGAAGTGACTTAGACAAGATCACTCAACTAATAAATGACAGAACCACAGAGTGAACTCAATCACTAGTTTAAATTGGTTTTGGCATCATGGTAGCTAAAGGCTTGCAGTTAGAGAGCGGACATCAACTTCTGGTCTGTTTTTTTTGCTGGAAACTGTGAGCATTGGTAAGAGTCCCAGTGATGTAAGTAACTTCAGATCCAAAATTGAAAGGATAAAAATGCATAATGAATCCATTAACAATTAAATATTAATCAGACATAAATGGAACATGGAAATGTTTAAAATAAATGCTCTTGGTGGTATTATTAAATGCTAAGTCTCATGCATACAAAATTGTTTTATAGCCTATTTTAATCAGTCCCCTTTCTTTTTGAATCTAGGAAATACATAATTAACATATTTTTTCTTAGCCATCAGCTTAAATAATTAAATGGTGTGACTAACATTTAGATGGAACAAACACAAAAGTCCTTTCAAATGGCTTAACATTTTATGAAGATCAGCAAAAAAAAAATAAATAAATAAAATACATTACTTATTTGATCCTCAAATTACTCATTTTGAAATAGTGAAAGAACTAACTGTCTTTGGCATTTTAACTTAGAAAATGTTTTTTCTCCTAAATTCTACATGAAAACATAAAATACTAACACTAGAGTTTCAGGGAATAATGATTATTAGTCTAATATATGAGAATCAAATTCGTTAGGATGACTTAAGATTTAGTGTTTTAAAGGGATTCACAGGAAAGACTATATATTTGACCACCATGGAGCACAAAATTCCATAAAATTAGATTCTTCTGTACTCATTTGGCTCATGCCCTATTCCTCATCTTTAACCCTGGCTATGGCCAGCAGGGAGGGAAAGGGTAAAGAAAATGAAGTTTGACATAGATGTTCCCCTATCTCTCTTTTCTATATCCAACTTCTAGGTTCCTGAGCCCTTCAGGCTTTCCTTTTCCTCTTAATGTCCTACTCCATCTAGGTTTATTGTCCCTGGACAATGAGTACTCTGTGCTTCATACTTAAACTTCTATATCAAAGTTTCACCACCTTTTGTCCTATCCTTCAAACCACTCAGTTTATAATTTCATAATTTATGACAAATCAGTTCAAAACAAGAAAAGAAATTGCTAAGAGAAATTGAAATTACTTTAAATGTCAAAAGTCCTTAGATCCAGGCTCCTGATTTTCCATATGAAGAAATCTATCCAAAGATATGAAGTAGCATCATCTATCCCAAAATTAATGATGGAATAGAAACTAAGTCCCAATTCTTCTAATAATTGATAATGACAATTTTTAATAGGAATCCTTCAGACACAAAACTTAAACCTAAATCTCCATTGCAAATTATCTCTGGCAGAATAATGGAAAGAACACAAACATAACCTAAAAGTGAAAAAACTTGGATTTAATCCTGATACTGCTGTTTATGAAGTTGGTGACCTTATGCTTAACCTTTAATTTCCTCACCTTTAAAACAGAGTTGATGATACTTGCAATACTCACATTACCTGCCTTACAGGATTATCATTAGTAATTTGTAAAGAACACTCTGAATGTGAACTGTTACACATTTTGCTTCAGTTTGTAGGAGAATTTTAGGGACAAGGAGGTATTCCCAGTGCTCTCCAAATAAAGCACATTGATGAATTCCTATACTAGCATCGTCAAAATGAGAGAGGAACCCACCACGAAGGCAGTGAAATCCTTTCTTGGCTCAGTGGCAGCGAACCCAGATGGAGAAGATGCTCTATCAGTGTTTTCTGTCCAGCTGTCACCAATGCCTAAGTGAAAGATAAAGGTTCTGTTGAAGGATATCAGACAGGTGATGGTGGACTTTATAAGAAGGAAGGCTGAAGCCCTCGGGGTAGTAGACCAGAAAATTGGGAATCCCTTATTCTATATCATCTCCTTGACATGAACCATAGAACTGAGATAGCATGACCTAGAAGATTTAGCTTCAGATCTCACCTCTGACATTTTACTGCGTGACCATGTGTAAGTCCCTTCTTCTCTCTGAATCTCATTTTACTCATCTGTAAAATGAAAAAAAAAAAACAGAAGCTATGTCTCAGCTTGGTTGTGAGGCTCAAATGAAATAATATACCTGCAGTACTTTCTAATCCTTAAAATGCTGTATAATATAAAATTAATTATAGTCTGATGACCATGTTGGACTGATGAAACGACTATCTTCTTCTTTTAAGAAAGCACAAAGATTAAGAGTGTCAACTTTCAAGTCAAAAAAACATGGATTCAGGTCTCATCTGCAGCATAAATGACTATGTGACCACAGCAAGCCACTTAAACTTTAGTGTCCCTCAAAATATCCTCTAAAATTAGAACTCAATTTCCTATCTTTACTAATGGAGAGAGTTTCCATACCAGGCTGTTATAGTGGTGATATCACAGGTCCAGCCCACCTCCCACTAAAAAATAAATAATTAAAAATGAAAATGGGGAAATCAGCCTTTCTGCTGTTATCAGCAAGCAGAATAATATGGTAAATGCTACTCTGCTGCTTACAAGTTTGTGCCACTGAGTGCCTTTCATTAAAATGATTTGGCATTTGATGCGAACACATAAGTCAATCTGACAATAATACATTTTTGCACAGACTTAAGAACAAACAAGCCATGGCCTCAAGGTATTGGTGGGAGTGGATTACCCTCTCATTCAGACCTGCTTTTAGACAGGGGTTTTTGATCAGGCGAAATGTCAAGCAATCATTGTTAACAATAGTAACAGCATTTTAGCCTTGTACTATATATTGTGTTAAGATTGTTTTAGACAGGATGCCCTGCCATCTTGTGGCTGTTGTGGAGGAAATCTCCCATTTTTTAAAAAAGAGAAATACAAATGTATATGATGATCCAAAATCATGGTGTTAGAGGTGAAAAATTTCTCAGTCCTGTGGTCCAACTTGTTCATTTTAGATAAACAAAAAAATAAGTCCTAGAAAAATGGTTTCACAGCATTTCTGAAGCATAGAAATCAAAAAACAGCTAAACAGGATCAATGAATTACAGTCGCAATATCTCCAAGAACTTTGCCTTCCTGTTGAGGGCAAACACAGATTATTTGCCTTCATAGTCATGAAGGAAGGTCATAGGGTCAAGAAACAAGAGAAGGACAGAGCAAGGTCTCAACTCTAGATCCCTAATTCAGGAGCCAGAATAAACAGCTATAATTGTGCATACTTATAATGACATTGGAAATACATAGATTGTATGCAAAAATTGATCTCCTTATATCAGTAATCACCTGTACTTCCCTAGATGTTATTTCTCTTTTTCTGTCCAACATTCAAAGAAGGAAGGCTTATTAGGTGACATGAATGAAGTTATAAATCAAATCCAAAACTATAAACATAATTTAAAAAGACTCTTCTAGTAATAAGGACTCAAGTAACTTTAAAGAAGTTTCTTCTTTTATTTTGTATCCTCTCTGGATATTCCTTTTCTAGTCTTTCCTC
Organism: Antechinus flavipes; assembly: GCF_016432865.1. NCBI lineage: Eukaryota > Metazoa > Chordata > Mammalia > Dasyuromorphia > Dasyuridae > Antechinus > Antechinus flavipes. Next base: position 356,271,362 of record NC_067401.1, read on the forward strand.
CATCCCATTCCTTTAACATCCCACTATTTCCAGTAAATCTGGAGAAAATCTCATCATGATTATCCCCTGTATAATAACTCCAAATGCACTTTTAGAGGATGACAGAGGTAATATGGACTACAATCAAGATTCAATTAATATTTTATGTCTTGAAACTTTCTAGCTGTGTGGCTTAACACTATAAACTTCAGTTTCCTTATTTATGAGATAAGAGGCTTGGACTAAGTGGTCTCTAAAGTCCCTTTTAGCTCTAAAACTATAATCCTGGAGTTTTCGGAAGTCAAAATGCTCCATTAAGCCATAACCTTCTATGTAAATGGAGTTGTTTTTCTCACCATTACTGTGGTCATTGTATAAATGGTTTTCTATTTCTATTCATGACTGTTTCAGTTCATATAAGTCTTCCAAGTTTTCTTGGAGGAGGGCTAGGGCAAAGAACAAAGAACAAAAGATACTTTTTAAATCTCAGACTATCACCCCTGATTACAAAAATCAGTCCCTGTCCCCAAGGACCATACATTCTTTGGGGGGAAAATATCCTTGTGAATTCATTCTTAAGGCACTTAAATATATAGTTCACTAAAATACCACAATTTGCTTAGCCTTTCCCCACTTGGTGGGCAGTCTTTTTTCCCCCCTCACAATTCTATACTATAAATATTTTTGTGACTGAAGTCTTCCATACTAAAATCATAGTTAGGAAGTAGCTTTTTTTCAAGTCTTGGGTTTTGAGATTGTAGACTTCTTCTGCCTTCTAACATTACAAATAATAGATCAGTAGGTAAAAGCTTTCAAATATCAAAAAGTATGGGATGCCTGGTTTCCTGTAGCTTTATAGGTATGCATTTATAATGCCAAATATTGATTCCATTGAGCCTTTTGTCTTATAAAGATTACTCACAGAGGATTTAACACTGTCCATTGGAAAGATCCTGGCGAGGGTCTCCTTGGGTGTGGTAAGGCACAAATTTAGATATAAATCAAATCAAATACTTATCTGAGCAACTTCGTTTCAAAATACCAATGTAAATGAGAGTCTAGTAAATTAGACTAAGAAAGAATATACTAAAGTATACATTTTTATATAACACTTTGGTTCCTGTGGAATCAAAGATATATCTGAACATATCACTACCAAAATGCTTCTTATTTTCATCTCTTTCAATTTCTAAAATAAGATTTATACACACCAATTCTAAAGATTTGCTCTTGTCTATATCCTTGTGATAGCCATCCACTCTAGAAAGCAAAATGGATGAAAATACGTGCTATCCAATGAGCCTACCAGTTCATACATTGTGTTTATTCCTTTAACTTTAATTATCCTTTAAACTAGTTTTAAAAGTAATCATATTGATTTTCATCTTGTACTCATTAACTGGGTTCTAATATTTTATTAATACTATTATACTATAGATTAATTATTCTAAAACTATAGATTATAATATTCTAAAGATTATTTATAAGAATAATTAATGATAATTAAAATATAATTATTATACTGTTAATATTTCTGTCACTTTATCTCTTTTTTAATCTATCATGTAAGTGAAGTCTTGAATTTTTTTTGTCCATTCTTTAGGCAATCACCAATAGTCAAATTCAAGGTTTTGGACAGTGTAAAAAACAGTGTGATTCTACTGATCAGAGAAATGCAAATTAAGACAACTCTGAGATGTCAGTACATATCTCTCAGATTGGCTAAGATGACTGGAAAAGACAATGACAATGTTGGAAGGGATGTGGGAAAACTGGGACAACTCATACATTGTTGATGGAACTGTGAACAGATCAAGTCATTCTGAAGAGCAATTGGGAACTATGTTTAAAAAGTTATCAAACTGTATACCCTTTGATCCAGCAGTATTTATATTGGTCTTATATCCTAAAAAAGATCTTAAAGGAAGGAAAGGGACCCACATGTGCAAAAGTGTTTGTGGCAGCCCTTTTCTTAGTGGCAAGGAACTGGAAACTGAGTGGATGCCCATCAGTTGAAGAATGGCTGTATAAGTGATGGTATATGAATGGTGTGGAATATTGGTGTTCTATAAGAAATGATCAGAAGGATGATTTCAGAAAGATCTGAAGAGATTTACATGATCTGATGCTAAATGAAATGAATAGAACCAAGAAATTATTGTACATAGCAACAAGATTATACAATGATCAATTGTGATAGACATGACTCTTTCCAACAATGAGATGATTGATACCAATTCCAATGATCTTGTGATGAAGAAAGCCATCTACAGCCAAAGAGAGGACTGTGGGAAATGAATGTGGATCACAACATAACATACTCACTCTTTTTGTTGTTGTTCGCTTGCATTTTTTCATATTCATTTACTTTCTTTTTTTGATCTTATTTTTCTTGTGCAGCAAGAGAATTGTATAATTATGTATATATATATATATAGTTTTTAACATATATTTTAACATGTTGAACATAAAAAAAAAAAAAAGCAATTCATAGCACCCTTGTCCCCTTTGAAGCTATTCTGCCAGAATCACTGAAGAATTGGGATGGGAATAAACAGGAGTGAGAATCAACTTCTATTTTTCTTTGCTTTATGGGTTACCATGGACTAAATATTCATCACTAGGTAAGAAGTATACTATTTCAATTTTCAAAAAGCATACTTGGTCTGCAGTCAGTCATATATAAGGAATAATAAATAGGTGAACAATATGAGAATGCAACTCATAGTTTATGATGTCAGAGGAAAACATTCAGGATATTGGTTGGAATCACCTAACCTGGTTGTGAAAAGAAGTTACATGGAATGGCAGAGATATATGAGTTGCTAACTTTGTCATTGGAGGATACTTTTAAATTGATAATATCACAGATCCATTCAAGAATGTTGAATGTATATGTCCAAATACCTTCTCAATTGAGTTGTTTTATCTAAGATCATAAGTTATGCTCGACTTTCATTTCACTTTAGCTGAAGTAGGTTTTGCTGCATAGTCTTATTTGAATCTTTATGTTTCAAATATGCTTCTTGTAAACAATACTTTGTTGAATTCTTTTTAATAACCTGTTCTGTAATCTCTTTCATTTTATCAGTGAATTCATCCCATTCACAATTATAATCATTGTATACTTCCCCTCATCATATTATATTATACTTCTCCTTATCTTTGTTTTCTGACTTCTCTTTATTGGTATAACAAAAAGAGAGGAGTTTGCTCAGCATCAGTTCTTTATGTTTAATATGTTCTGGCCCTCCCCCACCCTCTTTCTTTATTGAATCCAATCAATATTCTTATTTTTTCTTTTCAATCCCTCTTTATTATACATCCAATTTAAAGCTGATTTTTCTTAATACTAATCCCTCCCTTAATTGATCGTACCCTTCTCTCCTTTCTCTCTTTTCCCTGTTGTTTTCTGAGTGGAATGTATTTTTATACTTATCTTTGTTGGTATGGATAGTCTTCCCTTCTTTGGACAATTTAAATGAAAGGTTCAAATACTGACTTTTTTCCTGATTGTTTTTATTATCTCCTACCTTGCACATCTTATGTGAGGTAATTTTTCTATCCTTTCTCTCCCCTTATTTCCTCCAATATATTTCTTTTCTCTTTCCTTACCATTCTTCTTTTAAGATCATCAAAAAATATACAAAACAGTCTCAGGCTTCTAATCAAAGTGTCTCTCTAACCCCTATTTGACTCAATGTTCTCATATAAAAAATGAGCTGGAGAGGGAAAAGGCAAATCTGCCTAGTATCTTTGCCAAGAAAATCCCAAATGGGTAACAGTCAGTCATAAATGAAATGACTGAACTATGATTCTGATGATAATAAGCTTCTGAGGAGACATATGTCATTTCAACATATTAAAATATAAATAATTTATACTATTTAATCCCTTATATTTGGAGACCTATAAATTTAGTCACTAACATTTACCTTTTCATGTTTTTCTTTATCCCAAGTTTGTATATTAAATTTCTGTGTAGCTTTAACCTTTTCAACTCTATTTCATCAAAAGTGAGTTTTTCTTTAAGATTATACTCTAATTTTCAGGTTAAGTTATACTTGAATGTAAATATCATATTGGATAAGCCACCAAGCATACAGTGATAATTAATAAATCATGTGTAATGTTAGATGTGGTTCTACAGACTTAGATTTTTCCTTATTGTTTGTAGCATTTTTTTTTCTTTAACCTTAAAGATCTGAATTTTAGCTATAATATTATGAGATATAATTTGAGTATTTCTTTAGGAAGGTGACTTATAGAATCTTTCTACTCTCACTTTGTCCAATAGTTCTAAGAGATCTGGACAACTATGATTTCTTGAAATATGACTAGGTTCTTTTTAAATTTTTTGTTACATTTGCATAGTTTGATAATTTTTTAACTTTTTTCTCATTTAATTTTCTGGATCAATGATTTTTATATGAGACACTATATTTTTTCTATTATCAGCTGACTTGTTTTATTGACTTTTAAAAAATTTTAATGGAGTCATTACCATTTGGTTATTCTAATTATCAGAAATTCTGTTGCATCTTTTATGTCAAGCTTTCTAATGCTTTCTTCCATTGCTCTTGCAAAAAACAAAATACCTTACCAAGAACTCCACAGACTCACTGATGAATGTAGGAAAGATTTATTTTACATTCTTGCAAGAATGGGTGCCTAGGTAAGTAGACAGACATACCTTTGAAATTTGAAAGGCAGCTCCCTCCCTGCCCTCTGATTTAGAATAGTCTGAACTTCATGGGGTCACTAACAACCAAACTTCCTCTAAATGTCAGTTTTTTTTTCCTCTATTAGGAAGGCTGTGGCTGTGATGTCCTGAAAACAAATCAGCCAGCTCTAAGCTACCAATTCAATATTTTGGTTAGGAAGGCAGTAGGTCTCTCTCTATATAGATATGTATCTATAAATAGATACTTACATAGATAGATAGATAGATAGATAGATAGATAGATAGATAGATAGATAGATAAATGTAGACCCTCCTCTTCCTGCGAATAACCTTTCTAGGGTCATTCTATTTTCTCATGCCATTCTGCTAGTGTCAGCTAACTATTCTGCTATTCCCTTCACTGTTTCTCTGGTGTAACCCATTCAATAATTTTTACTCACCAGAGCAGAAATGAGTCAAATTCAGAACTAGATTTCTAGCCTTGAATTCATCAATTACTATCCTTGACTGAATTCTTCTCCAGTCAGTCTTTCTTACTTCATTGAATGCCAAGGTAAAAAGAATGGCCAATTGGATCAGTGCCCAGGTGCCCACTCAGTTCCCAGACAAAGCAGGTTTGAGAGTGCTAGCTCTACAATATTACCCAAAGTTTGCTTGGGATATGCTCATCCTAGAAATTGCCAGCGCTACCCTCAGTTACATTCCAGACTCAGGTATATGTCACTGTAGTCCCTAGATTTTGGAAGCTTTCACCCTGCCATGAGAAGCTGATTAATCTCTAAAGGTAAGGAACTAGTATAAAGCACTGCAATTCTCCCCAGGAATATTATTTGGGAACAGAGGAATTCATTCTCATGTTCTTCCGTATATAAAGGGAATGGAACTATCTGGGCACAGGGCAACCTGTACCATAGACATAAAAAATAGTCATTGGTGTCTAACTTGCCTTAAGTCCTTAACTTGATTCCAAATCTTCCTAAGAGATCTATTGTATAACTAACTTACTCTTTGATCTGCATTTTCTAAATGTCTTGTAGCAAAACAAGCATTATTTCAAATTAAATAGGCAGTTCCAACAGATCCTCTTTCTCTATTAGGACACAATTGTACCTAATTTCAAGATTAGTCAAGCCTCTACAATTCTATAATTTGACAAGCATCAAACTGAATTGTTTATGGGGTATCTTTCCTATTAATATTAACCCAACTCTTAACCTAATATCCCCATCCTAAACCCCAAGTACTATTGCAGCAGGGGAATAGCTTTAATTCCACATAACCTCCTCCCTTCATGAATTAAAGGACTCCTTACAGGGAATCCACTCAGATACTAGGTAGTTTGGGATCCATTCACCAATCAGTTTCAGTTCCTTCCCAAATAAATGGTGTCCAACGTCTTTTGGGAGGTGAGGCGATGATCTAATCTTTTGAAACCATTTCCTGCTGAGAATGGACATTGAGTTAGGTCATTCTACAGGGTCCCATTTGAAAAAGCATGAGCTGATTAAAGATTCAATGGGTGCAGTCAGACCCCTGAAGCTGGTCAATACAACTGTCTAGAGTCTAGTGAGCAAGGTAAATTGCTTAAAATTTAGAGAACAACAAACCTAAGAGAACTAGAGAGAGGGTGAGACAGCACTAAAAGCAAAATTCTCATTCTTGGAAGATGTGTTTATTATACCTTCCCTGAAGATTCTGTAACTAGTTAGATAGACATCATCTCTTTTAATAGAGACTGCATTATACCCCAAAAGCAATTTTCAGAAAGGAGGAATCCCATCAGAATAACAAAAATATTCACAAAATCCTTCATTAACAGATCTCATTTACCTGTCAAAAGCAGGATAGTGGTAGAAATTAAACCAGACTTCTCTGCATGAAGTATGTGTGTAAAGTGTCTCTACGAGTATTTTTTAAAAAGATATTCCCCCTCTTTCACCAAGGTCTGTTGTAAAATAGTCTGGGAAAGGCCAATATAGAAATCCAGCAGCTTTTCAGTATAAATTATTCAAAAGAAAACACTATACATTATATAAACAAATGTTATTCCCACATTAGTAACAAACTTAAATAAAGGTGACTTTCCTATTGATGAAACAAAATAGTCTATAAGTTACATCTCTCTAAAATTCTCTTCTATAATTCATGTGAAAGATATTTCAGCATCAGTTTCAATCAATAAAATAACAGGTCCTATAGTGGGTTGTATCATTTTTTTTACATTTACATAAGGTTCTTTGAGGACCTTATTTCATATAGAAATATATATCTAGCAACAGATAGATGACTAAGTCAAATTACTCATTTACCTAATTATAAGATATAATGATTGCATATTTTCAGATCAAAAACAGCAAGATATTACAGTACTTGAACTGTGCTTATGGCTTCTCTTGACCACTTACTCTAATTATAGAAATTTGCTATAAGAGGAAAAAGCAGGGATGTGATTATAATAGCATCAAAACTAATCCTTCAGGGCCTTAGTCTGAGGGCACATAAGTCACAGCTGACAGTCATGTAGTAACAATCCCACCTTATAGACAGTTCAGCTCTCAAATGGTGGGTTACTAATTTAATAATTAATCAAATAATCATTTCTAAATTCAAGACTCAAAACAACAGTTATAATTCCAGGAGATTTTATCTCAATAGCTAGCTTCATTAATCAGGTTTTAAATCTTAAATTATTTATCTCATGTGCCTGTAGAGCAAGAAAGCTCTAGATCATATTCATTAAACAATGAGAACATGTTGTACTTAATAAATTAAATAATTTGCTGAATGAGTTTTGAAATAATCACTTTCAGAGAATTTACAGTTAACCAGAAATCTAACAAACTTCTCTTAGAAGTTTCTTGAATTGCTAAACAGTAGAACTTTTGGTATAGCATCCCAAATGACTTTGCCTTAAAACAACCACAGACTTGGAAAATGAAAACAAACATTCAATTATTAACGCCACGTAAATATAAGCTATTCCTTTAAACTAGTGTTAATGTCATTTAACCAGAGGGAGTACTGAGAGGGAGGTGGCAAAAGTTGGAAAAGTGAGCTCCAGTAAGTGGGTTTGTTTTCTCACCCTAAGGAGCAGTCACACCCAATGAGGGAAGGGTATATTAAACTTTCACCTTCCCAAGCCAACAGATCATGCAAATAACTAGTATACATTTTTCAATTCTAAATTTCAGATAACTAACAAAATCCCAATCAAAAACCTTCAGAAACCTAAAAGTGAAGAGACTAGAACTCTCTACCCAGAACCAAGGTTTTTCCAAACTGGGCAAGTTCACAAACTAGGGGAATGGAAGCCAGAGCAGGGTCTGAAGTCTACTTCCTTTGCCTGTCCAACCCCACTTTGAGTCCCAGAGGCAGGCAGGGAGAAGGCACTGATAGAGATCAGTCTAGCTCTATTGTTCCATCTTTTGGAGAAGTGATTCAGTTTAAAATCCAAATTATGTCAATCTCCTGAGATCCACTGTCTGCAGAGGAGCAATCTCACCCTGTCAGAAATCCCAGTCAGATCCCTGAAGTTAAATCCTCCCAATAAAATCTACCCATGGGACATTTCATGGCTGTCACTTTCCAATGAATCAGCCTACCAAGGCACTCCACCTTGTAATGTCTTTACCTTTTCCCTTCCTCCATGCCATGTGGTGTCTCTCCTAATTCCACTATGCTTTCCGACCCTACTTCTCCTTATGACTAACTCTTTCAGGGTGCTAAGTTCTTTTCAGAATTTAGCCTGCCAGCTAAGGGCATGTACCAACCTCATAGAGTATTTCCTTTCTCCTATCAGATGGCAAGTTCCATTAAGGGACTTGCCCTTTCTATCATTAATTATTAAAACCCCTTTCTATGTCTCCTCTATTTCATATTTACCATTCCCGATATCTATTGTATCCTTCATTTTGTCTGCAACTTCTTCTCTAAATAAAAATACCTTTTTCCAAAGAGAATGGCTATTGTGAATTCTTCACATGACTGAACCCTTATCAGTTTTAGGTTTCAGTATTATGATAACAACCTCAAATAACTTAAGTAGCAATCTCACAATTTTCATAAGTGATAGCCAAATAGACAAACATAGCCTACCACAAAAATGAATAGAAATCTCATGTAAGTTACAATGAACTTTCCAATTTTAATATATATACCAATTCAAAAAAAAAGTTATTTTAAAAATCAGTACTTTAGCTTATGAAATTTTAACTGGATGTTCTAGTCAAACTATCTATTGCTTTTGCAAATCAATCTCTCTTCTCCCTTGTTTTTAAAACCACCTTTTTAAACTTTAAGATTCACAATATAGCTAATATCTAAATAACTTTGGACCAAATTTCATAAAACTTATACCTACATCTAGCAGAGCTGACATTTTGTAGCATAGCTCATAATTTTTACAAATTACCCAATATACATTTTAGAAAGCAACACATTTCATCTAATTAGGAAATATAAACATGACTTCTTAAGGTAAGTTACCAGAGAACTTTGTTTTAATAACCTATTTTTTAACTTCAAATCAAATGCAGATTTAAACTTCTAGTAGCAATACTACAATATTAATGCACAAATATTTTTAAAATCTTATTCCAAAAGCATCAATTGAAAGTAATTCTATCATATACCATTTAAATTTAAACATACAGTAATTTAGGTCACATTTTGGGGAGAAAACTCCTCCTCCCCCCAAAAAAACTCCATTCTATTAGACTGTCCAAAATCTTTGAAATGGCAATAAACTATTTGAGATCTGAGATGGAAAACAGGCCCCTAAACAACACAAACTTGGGTTTGTCTCTAGTTGAAATTCTCATAGACTACCATTGGAATCAGCCACTATTAGCTAACTGGAAAGGCTAAGAATGACAGAACTCCAGGTTTTCTGTTCTGAGATTTCTTCTCTGGTTATTCTGTTGCAAATTTTAGAGTATCCACTGCTGGATTAATTATACTTTTTTATCTTGGCTTTTTAAGTCAGAACTTCATCTGGTCAGTTTTCTAGATCTTTGTATATTACTTGTGAGAGAGCCCAGTTGTACTTCTTCCTACAGCTTTGCTATCTTGGTTGGTGGTCCACTCCTATTTATGTTGGATTTTTAATAAGCCAGTTAAAAATTCAAAAGGCAGAGACAGAAATGTGTATTAGAGATAGGGAAGGGATATTTGGAAAGATGAACACTATGGATATCAGGGTAAAGAGTTTGAAATGTGCTTGGTAAGCATATTTCCCTTATTTTTTTCCATATTATTTTCCATTTCCATTTTATTTTCCATATTGCTTATCACAAAAATCTAGGAATTTTGTATAATATTCGAATTTACACACACACATATACACACATACACACATACACACACACACACACACACACACACACACACACTACACACATACATCTGATTCCAGGGTCCAGTGACAATTTTCTACTCACAGAAAGCACTTGTGTTTTGACTGACCAAAATAGGCATTGTGATTTATTTCAATCTCTAAATTTTGATTGTCATATGCTTTTATCTAGTATTTTGCTTTATGTTAGAATACTATTTTTAAAAAACCACTTTATGGATCATAAGAATTTTTTGAAATATGCATTAAAATGTATTATGTATTCATCCATGAAAATGGGATGCTTACCATTCCCATACATCTCTTCAGACCTATTGGATATACCCAAATTATTTCTTTCCAAAAACTTTATCTTCTGACTCTAAAAATATTTTTCTATTTTATTGACTTCAATATATTTCTTTCTGTATTCACTATCTTCTTTATAGACATGATTGATAAGAACTAAATAGAAAACCTGATTTGGGGGAGTACCAAAATAAAACTTCCTTTTTAACAGACTCCACTGTCTTAAATGCAAAATATATTCCATTTGGAATCATTACTTCAACTTAAATTAGTCTTTTCTGTGCATTTGGGCTCCATTTTCAGCACCAATAATAACCCTCCCCAGGCTTTAGAACATTAACTTCTCTGCTTCTCATTTTCTGTGTTAAAACCCTCATCAAAATGAAAGATGAGTCTAAAGAAGAATCAAAGCTGGTTTTTAAATGTCTTTTTGCTCCTGGGTCAGTATTGAGAACTTCCAAGGGCAAGGAAAGATACTAAACTGGAAAGTAGTTATGTTGTAAGATCCCTGAAGTAAGAAACTTAACATATGAAAAACAGAGCATGAAAGAATACAAAGGTATAAGTGGACACTGACAAGTTAATGGGGCATTTAGGTTTTCTCCCTCTGTAGAAATAGTATTTCTTTCTCATGTAAAATTTCTAAAATAACTGTATATTGTAATATCTAATATAAGATACCAAACCAGATGCATTGCTATTGATTTGACACATGAATAAGCTACATAATGCTATGTGGGGGAAGATAGCATTGTCAAGAGGGTTCAGTGGTACCCTCAAAGGTACCTCTCAAAGGATACTTTAAGAGAGTATTCTAGCATTCAGAAACAAATTGAGAGCATTTATGCTCCAGAAAATGATGGCATTCTTACTACTAAGCATGAATTTTTGGCATTATCTAAATTTGGTTCAATTTAACAAACGTTTATTAAATATCTGCCAAATACCCAGATCTATGGTAGGTACTAGGGATTCAGAAAAAAAAAGAGAGAGAAAATAATCTTTGCATTTATAAAACTTAAACTCTATTGTCAAGATATAAAATATATACAATTCAATAAATAGAAAGTAATACAAGTAGATTTGTGTTGGTCATTATGAGTAAAATGGCAGAATTTTGTTGTTTGTTGTTTGTTTTTAACCTGAATACACAAAATATGAAGAATTCCATACAAGAAACAAATGAAATGAAATTAGAGAAAATGGACAAAAACTGTCCAATGAAAACATGAATTCTTCATATTTATTAAAAATATTAGAATAGTACCAGAAGAGTCCCATGTTATGTAAAAAGAATAAATCTTTTAAAAAATACATGGGAAGAATTAAGTTAAATTAAAAATCATAGCTCTCTACATGCAATTTAAAAACAAACCAAAGAATGGAACAGAAGTGACACATTCACCTTTCAACTGTTTTCTTCATGAATTGGCATTACTAAGAATAAAGCAAATAATAGTAGTAATAATAAGAGAGAATAAAAGTTTCAAATTAATAACATAGATATGTAAAGATGGACTAGACAAGGAACTTCAAATTGGTATCCAGAAATTCTACTGTTATGAAGATCTTACAACAAATAGAGATTTGACAAGTAATGTTAAATAGCCAATGAGCTAGAGAACAAGGTTCAAAAGAGATTAAAAAGAGAAAAAAAGAATGATGGTGCCAATGGGGAAACTATTTAGAAAAAGGTATCTTAAAAGAAAGTTACTTTTTTAAAAGGTTTGTTAATTTTAAAAATGGGGGCAAAGGGAGGGAAGATTTTGAAGCATGGTTTTAACCCACAGAGGGAAGGATCAGAAGAGAGGAGAAATAGCTAGATAAAAGATACATTAACAATTTAATTAAATTCCAGGAACTTGGGATAGGGGATGCAAGTCTGTAGGAAAATACTACTATTGAAGAAGTAGGAACAAAACTAAAATCTTGGGACATGTGGTGATTTAAAGGAGGAAGGGAATAAAAGTCATACAAAAAGAAATAAATGGAGTAAAACATAAGTATAATGATCACCAATAAGAAAGTCTAATGGATTAAACTAAAAAAAAAAAAAGAGAGAGAGAATTGGAAAATAAAGAAAAGTAAGTAATCTGTCGTACATTAGAAAACATATTTAAAAAGAAAAACAGCATAAAAACAAGAGGCTAGAATAGTTGACCATGCATCAGGTGATTACATGGTAAGAACTGCAATTATTCCACCACACTGCCTATTATGTGAAATATAAAAAGAAATTACTTTAAACTCCTGAAAAATACATTTAAGCAATATATGTAAAGAAGTATTCCATTTTTTCAAATATATATAGTCTCTATCTTTGTCAGTCTCTCTGTTTTTGTCTCCATCTCTCTTCTGTCTCTCTGACTCTGTCTCTGTCTCTGTTTCTCTCTCCCCCTCTCTTCTCTCTCTCTCTTCTTTGTCTCTCTTCTCTCTCTCTCTCTCTCCCCCTCTCTTCTGTTTCTCTCTCCCCCTCTCTTCTCTCTCTCTTTTCTCTCTCTCTCTTCTCTCTCTCTCTCTCTCTCTCTCTCTCTCTCTCTCTCTCTCTCTCTCTCTCTCTCTAACACACTCTCACTGTCTTTCTTTGTCTCTGCCTCTCAACTTTCCTTTCTATCCTTTTCCTTCATATAGAAAGACATGTGTACACACACATATGTATCTGTCCATTTATCAATGTATATAAATGGTCAAAAGATAAGAATAAAGAGTCTTCCTAGAATTTCAAATTATATAAGAAATTCCAAAACACTAATAATAAGGGAAAGAAATATGAACATTACTCTGAGACTTTTACTTTACTGTCAAGAGATTAATAAAGATGATTTTAAAAATAGAAATAGTGTTGGAAGAACAGCTACAAAATGGACGTTTTAATCTTTTTTTCTTGTTTTTGGCAAAGTTCCAAATTGCTTTCAAAAATAGTTCAACTATTTCACAGATCCATCAATTGTGTATTCATGAACCTACCTCTTTAATTTTACTGATGGAGGTATTTCCATACTTTTTCATCCTGAGTGAATCTTGTCCATGTTCTCTCAAAGATCCCCTATAGTAATTCTACCCAAACTTTTGGGGGCCCTTCTCTAAATAGAATACTATTTTATGTTTTGTGAGTATGGGAGTCAGGCTGTCTGATTATCACAATTCATTTCCCCTATGGGGTCGCTCCATTAACTTTTTTGATCAGGTATTACCTTAAGGCTTATATTACTTTTCTTTGCACAGGTCATCATTGAAAATGTGCTAGTGATTTCTTGCATCTAGACTTGCCCTTTGATTTACACATAATTATGATTCTTCAGAAAGTGTATTGTTCCAAAGTTCATTGATAACCATCAATATCACTCACTATTAAAAAGATGAATTTATTTTCATTTTCTTTACATACTTAAATATATTAGCTATACATAAACATTTAGTGAAATGAATTAATAAACTTTTCTACATTTAATTTATAAATGCCCACAAATCATTTGGAATATCTTTAGCCTTAGTTATTTATTCTGAGAGCACCGTATCATTTAGGCCTATACTTTCAGTATAAGCAACAACTCCTTAACTGTTTGCAATGACCTGAAACAAAACACAATCCATTAAAGAAATAACCACCCTTTTGTTCTCAGACCTCAAACTTATGAACTGACAAGCATCCTGAAGGGTCCCTTCCACTGTCTTTACTAAGGTCTCATCAGTTTAAAAGGAAAATCATGAAGATGTATTGAATAGCTATGAATCAGGCAGGTTGTGTCCTAGAGAAGAACCTCCCTTCCTCCCCTTTTACATAAAACAACTTTGAAGGATTTTATAGAAGGAGAGACAGAAAATGTTTAAAAGAAAAGGTAGAGAGTCACATATCAGTGGGACAGTGGGCATAATACATGAAAAGCTCTGTTTTCTGGCACTCTACTGTTTATGTTTCTGGCCTCCACATGAACCCAAAGAATCAGAGACATAAATGAAATGAAAAATGAGAAAAAAATTTCAAACCTAAAACAGGTTAAGATCCTGTGAAGGACAAGTAAATCATACAAATATATCCACATCATCCTTGTTTGCCACCTAAAGTCTGTCACTTTTAAATGGTCATTTGTTTCTTATTTGTGTTTGTTTTTAGTATTACCTAAAAGAAACATTACCTTATATTAGTTTCAGCAAAATCATCTTATAATCCTACCTATATATTTTCATAGCAAGATATAAGTTCATTATTTCTTAATAAATTTTTTAAGTGCTCCAATTGTTTCATTATAGAGTTCTAACCATCCAGTATAAAACAATGTGCTAAGTGTTGGAAAGTTGGTTATATAAATAAAAGAATACTTGCTTGATTTAATTGTTCATTTTTTTTTTTTTTTTTTTTTTTTTTTGGTTTTTAGAGGGAGGAGGTTGAGTTTCACCTATATTATAGACTACTCACTGGCTCCTTTTAAGGAAACTTTCTATTCCTGTTATTCAAAAGTTCAGGCTTATTATATTCCAAAAAATTTATTTTAAAAAAGTTGGCTATACTAATGACAAAGTAATCATTCTTTCTAACTCCAAAGAAGTTACAAATATGCAATGAACTCCTATATTAAAATGTTTCCATTAGCAGATTGAAACAAAGAGAAAGTGAATTAAGGCATTTCATCTTAGTCTATAGTGGATATTCCTGTCTGTAATGCTAAAGTGTTAAAAATGTATAACACCCAGAAATCAGAAAGTTTTGGTATTATATTACATAGATATTATGGCTTTTAATAGAAACATAGAAGAGCTGTAAGTGAATTTGGTATTTTTTTTTTTTATAACTCATTATCCTCATTTCCAAGATGTAAAAACTGAAGCTCAGAAAGTAGTTTAGTTTGTTTTTCAAAAATGACACAGCAAGATAATGACAGAACCAAGCCTAGAAGCCAGCTTTTTGTATTCTCATCTCATAGTTTGTTTTATTACAGCAATTACCTTCCTTGTGTCATTCTGTCCCAAATCTGGGTTTCCCTTCATTAAATGGAAGGAACAAAAGTAAGACTATCCAAAGATGAGGCGTGATAATGGTTTTTAAAGACTTGGAAAATAGCTATTATGCATATTCTCACATGTGTATCTGTGTATACATTATGAATATTAATGTTATTATTATGTAATATATAATAATAAAATTATTAGGTTCTCCTTATATATGCACATATACAGATAACCTAGATATTTATATATTTAAATAAATACCTATTGAATTATTTTATATATTTATGATCTAACCTGTGATTTTATGGAGATAAGGAATCCCTATATAATACATTGGAGAGAGTACCAGCCTTGAAATGCAGGAAGACTTATTGTCTTGAGTTCAAATCTGATCTCCAACACATTAATTGGGTGACCGTGGGAGAGTCACTTAACCCTATTTGCCTCAGTTTCTTCATCTGTAAAAAGGAGCTGGAGAAGCAAATAGCAAACCATTCTAGTATCTCTGCCAAGAAAACCCCAAATGAGATCATAAAGAGTCAGGAATGACTGAAAAAATATCTACATCACAATAAAGGTGTCCTAGTAGAGAATGTTCTAGTATAAATTAGCACCTTCTCTGCATGTTATAGACTCAGGGAGTCGTCTAAAATACTGAGAGGTTAAGTTGTCTAAGATCACACAACTAGCATGTGACAGATGTGAGATTTTAACACAGATTTTCTTGACTTCTAGACTTGCTTTCAATCTACTATATCATATAATCTCTCATGTGGAATACAAAATGACACTATTAGTTAAAATTAAAGAAAATGTCATTTAAACAAAATATAGGAAAGGTTATTTTTCATCAAAGGCAATTAAATTTTGGAGGCATTTTTCTCTTTTTGAGAATTTGGGAATTTTTCTCTCTGTCTCTCCTTTCTTCTCCCTACATCTGCCATTATGACACAGGGAATTAAGAGTTGGAACTAACAATGAGCATGAACTTGAAATTTGGTTCTCTAGAAGGAATAGATCAACTGGTAATATGGAACAACAGCAATGAACGTGCACTCTAAGAATGAATATTAGCTTTGCCTACATTTTTATGTCTTTATCACTCAATAGTCATTTAACCCACTAAGTAACTATTTGGGCTTGGAAAAATCACCTCAATTTCTAATTCTCAAAAATGAAAGGGTTGAGTGAGAAATATTTTTAATTTCCTTTCCAACTCTTTCAGTCTCTGATTTCTAATAAAAAATCATATTATTTACATATTATAAAACAAGTGTTTCCTTTTAAAAATAGATTATACTTAATATCATGGCAGATTTTTCTTTAAATTATAGCATCACTTTACATTCTATCTATTCTGGAATCTCCATTGTAGAGTAAATTTCAATGTTTCCAATTTGATTTTCCCCTTATTCAGACTGCCTAGTGAAAGAATTTTAACAGATGGGAACATTATAAATTTGTAAACCTCTACAAAATTTGAAAGAGTGACTATTTTGTAATCTATATAACAGTCTGTTAATTTAGAATTTGCTGAATATAGTCATTGGAAACTTATAAGTTTGCATAATACATTTGCAATGTGTACCAAATCATATAACATAAATACAGAAATATAAAGAAAGACTATATTCACTCATGGTATGCATTCTCACTAATTCAGCATCATTTTTTAAAGAAATGAGGATATGCTACTCTATACCCTGTGCCCAAGTCTATGTATACAACTAATCAGTTCTCCCCCAGCTGTTCTCTTCATTAAAGAAAGCTAATATATAACAAATATTCATTCATATAACAAAGGAGCTTATTTATCACACAAATACTTCAGAGAATATTTGTCACAATTGTATTCACTGTACAATTCCTTTTTTAATTAAATATCTTTAGACTATTTTCCAAGGAAAAATCTCTATATTTTGTGAGGTATACCTGGACCCAGGACTAAGGTAATACAAAGAAGTCCACTGTTTAGGCCCAGACAAGGGAGAAGGGATCAGTTTTAAGATTATTTTTCATAAATGCACACATGTCAATGACAAAAAAATCCTATGTTCTATGGAGTAGTTTTGTGTGTGTGTGATATACGTGCATTACAGTGGTGGTTCAATGCTTCTGCTGGATAATTCAATGCGAGGAATAAAAGTTTCTAATTTTGCCTATATTCCAATAAACCAAGTGCCTTTTCAAGCTTTCCTGAACTGTATAATCTATATAATGACAATCAGTGCCATGATGCAGCCTTAGCTACTTAAAGATACTTGCAGTATCATAGAATTGCAGTATTGATAGTACTTATAGAGGTAAAACAGTCCAACTCCTACCCAAAGCATGAATATCATTTATTCTACATTATCCCTGGAAATGTTTCCTGAATACATTCCCAGTTCATAGATTTCTTGTAGGTCTGTAAGTCCTAGTTACAAATAAGAGAAGCCAAAAGTTCCCATTGAAGGAGATGCATTTGACCCACTAGGAATCATGGATTCTTAGTGATATGAATTATGGTATGGTGGTAAATGCTGAACAACTGATTCTCTAAAATATTTTTGTTCAGTCATTTCAGTTGTATCTCACTCTTCATGATCCAATTTGGGGTTTTCTTGGCATAGATACTGGAGGGGTTTTGCCATTACCTTCTCCAGCTCATTGTATAGATGAGGAAACTGAGGCAAACAGGGTTAAGTGACTTACCCAGGGGTACCCAGCTAGTAAGTGCCTGAAGTCAGATTTGAACTGAGGAAGATGGATCTCCCTGATGTGTAATATATATGTGTATATGAATATATGTATGCAAATATGTTTTCACTACATAATTTTAAATAAAATGCATTATTAATATTTTCTCTGTTACTTAAATTTAAACAATCAACAAAATTATAAATTAAGCCTTTATGTGTAGATTTCCATGGTGGAAATGATCACAATGAAAATAATCAGTTCTTGCAAGACAATTCAAACAGGCTTCTGCACACTGCTGGATAAAATTCATGACTGCACTATAGATTTAAATGACTATAACCATTCAAAATAAATAAAACTGGTAAAGGGCATCAAGGGCTAGGTTAGCATTATATATTAAAAAGTAAATTTGTAAGGACAACAAAGGGAAGATATTTGACAGAAAGAATGAAAGTCAATTGAAAGATACACAGAAGTGGTATTTTCCATAGAATCCTCTGTAATGTAGACAATAAAAGGTGAGCAAATAAGGTGCTTGAGAAACATTACAAATCAAGTGAAAAGGCATGATATAGTAGTGATGAGGGACTTCAATTATCTAAGACAAATTTTGGAAGTCTTTTAGTGAAATACAGAACAATTTATAACTTTTTCACATGCCTTAATGATAATTGTATCTTTCCCAAAGTAGATGAAATAATGAGAAAATTCTGGATCTGATTCTCAAAAAATAAGGAGGAAATAGTTGTGGAGTGGAAATGATAGGAACCCTGGGAATGGTATGGCCATTCCCTACTAGATTAAAAAAAGCAGATGAAATCAGGGTATAGTCAGGCATAGCTCCTCGGTTATTTCAAAGAATTCAGGGAAAAGATCCCATGGTTGGATTCCATGAACTAAAAAATCTTAAAAAAAAAAAAAAAAAAAAGTCAGCCCAGCAAGGATAGGAAGAAAATCCTTAAGAATGAAATGCTGAAACTTCAAAGGACAATGATTACTGCACGTAGAGGTCCTCAAACTACAGCCGAACCAGATGTGGCAGATGAGGATGTTTATCCCCCTCACCCAGGGCTATGAAGTTTCTTTATTTAAAGGCCCACAAAACAAAGTTTTTGTTTTTACTATAGTCCAGCCCTCCAACAGTCTGAGGGATAGTGAATTGGCCCCCTATTTAAAAAGTTTGAGGACCCCTGCTAGAGAGCCAGAACTCTGGAGAAGTATACTTGAAACTCAGAGAACACAGAGGAACTGATGAGACAATGGTTATCTAGTTTACATATACTTAGTACTTAACATGGTGATGTAACAGTTTTCTAGTTCACACATTTTAAGTATGCTGTAATGATGTAATTGTAATAGGATATATAAGAACTGGGGACAGAAAGTCAGACAGAAGTCAGACTGGCAGACTGGCAGACTGCTGGAAGAGACAGGTCAGACTATGACAGACACAGACTGTGTAAGAGACAATAAAGACTTTGGACTCTATTCCTGTCCATTCTCATGATGTCTATCCTGCTGAGACAAAGACTCTTCCAGAGGACCTCTAGAAAGCTAGCCTGAACATTACATTTTGGTGCCCAACATGTGCCAAATAGACAAGTAGGAAACTTTAGTAAGGGCTAAACTATTGTTTCAGCTGAAATGGGACTCAGAAACATTAGAGTACCCATCAACTTGGTTCTCTAAGGAAGAAAAATTAGAGCCATGGAAACTAGTGGGAGAACAACTAATTGAATATTACAATGATAATGGTCCTGATTCAATTCCTGAAGAAACATTCTATATATACAACATAATTCAACTGGCTTTAAGGAATTATATAAGTTTTAGAATAAGGAAAAAGAAGAAAGAGGAGGAGAGGGATGGTACTGACAAAGCATCTAAAAAGCATGAAGAATTAGACAAGAATGAAGTTAAGCATAGTGCTGATGAAATTAAGGAGTTTGGTGCTTCACAGCAGAAGCCATTAGGTCCTCATCTCGGGACCCTCTCCCCTCAATTTCCCCTTTGTGAATAGAGGGAGAAGAAGGAAGGAGAAGGGTAGTAATATCAGCACCACCCATGCAGCAGTTTTGTCTGACTTCTATGACACAATTATAAAGGGCATTAATTAAAGCTAAAAATGAAGGACATGATATATCTGATTTAACAATAGAAGTATATTCTGTGATTAAAGAGTTTGACTCTTCAGATCAAGAAAAAAGAAAATACCTTGTTTAATCTAGAAATTATCAAAGATCTGAAAAAGGTTTGTACTCTTTATGAGTCTACATCATCTTATGTTAAGATGATATTAGAGAATTTGGCTTTTGAAGTTTTAACCCCAATGACTGGAAATATATAGTAAAGACATGTTTAGAACCTGGACAAAACTTGTTGTGGCTTTCTGAGTAGAGTGAACTCTATGGAATATAAGCCCAGTGAAATAGGCAACCTGGAGTTAATAATTACAATAAAGAGAAAAAATTTCATTTGTCTGAAGAAATTGGTGTTGATACAGAGGGAATTCACCAACCGATGTGATTTTTAAAAGAAATGATGGAAGCAAGGGCAGGTAAACCAGTGTAGATATGAGTGAGATATGGTTCCATTAAAAAAAAAAAAAGCAGTAGGAATGCTATGTTCAGGACAAGTTGAAGCTGTGGAGGGAAGTTAAGGAAAACAAAAAAAGAGTTGGATTTCTTTTTAGCTATATGGGGAAAGGGGAAATTAAGAGGATAAAATGAAGGACAGAACCTTTGTTTGGAATGGATGACATGTTAACTGAAACAGAAAGAAGTTATAAATGCTCAATTTCCATTTTGCTTCTCCTTTTTCTATTAAAGCAAATAATTTTCTTACTAGAAATAATAGAACAAAAATGACTAACTGGAACCTGACATCTAAGATTTGTAGCACCAGAAAGACACTACCTAGTATCCCTTGATCAGTTCAAGATACCTGACCCAAGTACCTATATTCACATATTTTGAAAGCACCAGCAAATGTACTTGATGATCTACTGTCTGAATAACCATGGAGAACCTTAAAGAAATATCAGGAGTGGAGAAGCAGGAGTAATATAATTTTTTTAAAACACAGTAAGAAACTTGTACCTGTTATGACTTCATTATCTGGAAAATGATTCCTGGGAAAATTCTAGAATGGATCATTAAAGAAACAGTCAAATATCCAGGTAAGGAAGTTAAGTTTACAAAATGGTAGCATACGTTTATCAAGAAAAACTTGTGCCAGACTAATCATCTTTCCTATTCTGATAGGATTTCTAAGTTTATAGATAAAGATGTGGGGTACGGCAAATCCAATTTACAAATACTCAGAGATATCTCCAGTGAAGAATAGAAGTGTTTATTTTAGAATCTTGCAAGAAGTGAACATCTTTCCACTGGAGTTCCACCCAGTGGAGAGAGGTTAATTTCCGCAGAGATTTAAGTGAGTTATATAGTCGGAACCACAAGAATCCATGACACCCTAATCCGGTGGATTCTCACTATCTCCATTAATGCTTGGAAATAACATAAACTTGTTAAAGTTTGACCTGAATTTTACAGTGGTCAGTTTCACAAGGTTTACAACTGTTTGCAGGTGTGTTTTATGGTGGTTAATTTTGCAACTGTTTACTTTAGCCAATATGAGCACTCTATTTCATTTTCCCAGATTCCCAGATAAATTGGATCTAAATAATAAATTCAATCTACCTTAATGATTTTATAAGAAACCATATAATCTCCCACAAAGAGGAGATTTTTTTAGAGGTAAGTAGTCCATTAAGCTAGAATAATCAAGGAGACTTAGTTTACCTAAGGCTTCCTCAATCAACATATAGAGATTACCCGATTTATAGACCTCTTAGAATAGCCTTTCTCTTTGCCAAAAGGTGTGCTATGAGAAGTTACAGACAAAATGAAGAGATAAAATAAACACCAGGATTGGTTAATATGAAATAGATTTGGGAGAGCATATAGTAAGCAGGGGAAAGGGCTTTAATAATAAACAATGGAAAAGACAAGTTCACCAATGGAACGCACAATTAACCAGAAAAAGGGAATATTCCATTAACTAAAATATACTAAACAGACTAAATATAGAGAGGAGTTTAGCACTCTAAAAGAGTTAGTTAGCTCCCTGTAGAGAGAAAGACACCATGAGACAGAATGTTGTGGCAGGCTAACCCAAAAAGGAATAGGCAAAGATGGCACTGGCCAAGGACAGACTTATAGAGAAAATTTAACCTTGAAAGTTTGACATCATAACTTGTCTTTCTGATTAAGATACAGTAAGGGGTGAGGGTTACCCAAGACTTTGACAGCAGTGGGAGCATAAGGCTGCGCTAATCCTCATTAGTCCCCTTCTCTGATTGCCTCAAGGAGTATTATAATCTTATCAATTCTTCAAGCTTTCTCTGACAACCCCACCTAATTACTCAGGCCCTCATCAGTCCAACTCACAGGAATTGTGGTTTGTCCTTCAATCTCAATGAATCTCAATTTTTTGACATAAGATGATACCGTAACATGCAAGTGAATTGGATTTCAGTAAAAGAGGGGTATACAATCAGGAACCTCACTTTTCATTCTCTCTGAGTCAATAAGGGTCCAAACAATGATCTTTTGGGACTTTGTCTGGGACCTATTGTTGGTCAATTAATGGGAGTCATAGTGATTCAAATTTAAGGCAAATTGCTAGGAGGACCAATTTAGGATTGGCTGGTATTAAGATTAGATCTGTGCAAAAAAAATTGATTGGGCTTCTTCCAATGGTGGTGGTGCCCCCTCCTTGGAAGTTTTCTTTCAGAGACTAGATAATTTGTCAGGTATGTGAGAGTAAAGATTTCTGTTACGAATTAGTTTGCCTAGATGACTATCAAGGTTCCTCCCACCCACTCCCCAAGTCTGCAAATCTGTGATTCTGGAAAAATAAATGAAAAGGTATAATGCCTTTCAATTTGTTCCAATGGAAATAGTTTGATTTTCTGAAATTTGGGGAAAAAAATTAAATTACTTATGGAAAAAAAATCAAGAGTTTTGTTCCTGAAGAGGGCATGCTAGGGTAGAATTTATTAAACAATTCGATTTTTAAAAAATCAGCAAGCTTAATTAAAAGCATGTAGAGGGGCATCTAGGATATGCAATACTGGCTCTGGAATCAAAAGGATCTGAGTTCAAATCTAGCCTCAGATACTTATTAGTGATCTTGGGCAAGTCCCTTAACCTCAATTGCCTCACCCCACCTCCCCCAAAAAAGCATATAGATTATTTTTCAAATATGTGCAAAATCCCATACAAGTAAAAAACATAGATATGGATTTCTACTACACAATCTGAAGAGTTTTCAAGCCAATAATTCCAAATTTAAATTGATCCTATAAGAAAACATGCAATAATAACAAAATTAGATGGTACACAGGAATAAAGGGATTATTTTCTATGAGCTGAAAGGCTTTGCAGTAGTACATGAAGTAAGTAATTACTTTGAAATAGATCTAAATATGCAGTTATTTATATAGTTTTTGGATTTCAAATCAGTCTGAGATTTATCTTCAGTGGTAACCCTTATGTCAGAAGTTTTTCCCTTGACTTTTAAGTTCCAGTCACTGAGAATTTCTCTTTATTTCTGCCTCTGCCCAGGTATACACAAAGAATTTGAGAATCTGGATTATTTTCCCTCCCACCCAGTTTTTACCTGTTAACCCCTGACTGTAGCATTCTTCCAAAGTACAATGGGCCATCAAATCCTTAACTGGCTCTCCAAAGAAAAAATGTACTCATGACACACTTTTAAACTTATCCTGTTCTAAACATTTCTCCATCACTTTATCTTGAGTCTAGATAATTACCAAAGTAAATTGAGTCCTGTTTTGTAGCATTTACCCATTTCAAAGGTATATTCATATTGAAAATTTAATAATTGGCTCTCTTTAGTCAGTATGATCTGACTCTAGCACATCCCTGACTTTCCGGAAAACATTATCTCCTCTATAGGAACTCAAGGTGATGGATTATCAAGCATAGAGCAGCTTTTATTTATATAATAAAGAATATAGTACAGATTCATAACCAAGTCGATGGAGAATTCAATAAGCCCATTCCCCTCCCCCCATACTGCCCTATCCTATTTTTATTCCTCCTGTCCTTAGTCATTCTAGCATCATTCTTAATACTCCATCTTTTTGCTATCTGTGGCTTCTGGTCTCTCTCACATATTTTTTGCCTCTCTAAATCTATTTAGATCTGTTCATTGGGGATAGAAATGAATAAATTCAATTGCGAGTTCCCTTACATGAGAGATATATGGGATGAAGGGTCAGTCCAAGGGTCTTTTGATTCATACTACATACATACTACAAAGAATATATCCACTCTAATGGGGGGGAAATAATTTCAAGTCATAGGTTAGATTTTTATTAATAAAAGTTTTTCTCCACTGTTAATAGTAGTGGCTAGTATAACTGGATTCAAATATGATATTTGTATAAGACTTTCTCCTTATTGGAGGAGAGAATGACTGATTTAAGCTCCATGTCTGCATGAGAGGCAAAGTTGGCAAAAGTTTAAAATAAGAGAGCTCCTTGGTCTTCTGGATTTGAGAGAAGAAAATCAGGTTCAAGGTCTCTTTGTAAATGTCCCAGGAGGGCAAGATTGACATGTAGAATATCTCTAATCCCAGTTTATAACATAAAAAACTTCAGGGAATTTCCCTGTAATTGAGATAGGGAGAGCTTTAAATAGGATGAACTGAAGTATGTCACTCCCAGTATAAAAATTCTTTCATTAACTATTGTCTAGTATGTCATCATCACAATTATCACAATAAAAAAGATAAAATTTAGATGGTCTATATGCAATGTTTATAGATACCATGTGCCAAGTACTTTATAATTATGTCAATTAATCCTTACAACTTTACAATTCTACTTAACTGGAGGTAGGTAGATTTTACATTTTACAGATGAGGAAAATGAGGAAAGTAGAGATTGAGTGAATTGACCAGAGACATTTTCATTTGTATAACTTCAATGATTTCCATTTGCTATCAGTTTGAATACATAATTCATTTTTCTATGAATTATCACAAAACGTGTTAAAGCTAAGTTCTTATATAAAAAACCTGGTATTTGTCCTAATTAGACATGAGAAGAGTAAATATCAAGACCACAAGAATTTATTAAGCACATACCCTCTGGCAATCACTGTGCTAAGTAGTGAAGATGGAGCAGACAAGATACAAACAACTATGTACAAAAATATATGGAGAGTTAAAATGAGAATAATCAACATTTGCCTTCTAAAGTGGATCAGGAAAGTTTCCTAATAGAAAGATTTTAATTGGAATTTGAAGGAAGCCTGGGGATCGAAGAAAATTCCAGATATAGAGAAGAGTCAGTGAAAAAGCATAGTTAGTATATAAGAAACAGCATAGAGCCAGAGAATTCAGAGAGGAAGAATGTAAAAGAAAACTAAAAAGGCAAGAGAGGCCCAGGCTAAGGAGAACTTTCAGTGCCAAATAAAAGGTGGTGTGTTTTATGGTACAAGCCATAGGGAGCCATTGGAGTTTATTGAATAGTGGGATAACATGGTCAGATTTGA
Source organism: Antechinus flavipes (assembly GCF_016432865.1). Taxonomy (NCBI): domain Eukaryota; kingdom Metazoa; phylum Chordata; class Mammalia; order Dasyuromorphia; family Dasyuridae; genus Antechinus; species Antechinus flavipes. The sequence goes on from NC_067401.1 coordinate 356,296,884, forward strand.
GATTTATGGTCACCTAAATGGAAGGTGCATTAGAGTGGAAAAAGACTTGTGTTAAAGAGCTCACTAGAAGGCTTTTGGAATCGTCTAAGCATAAAGTGATGAGGGTCTGCACTGGAGCAGAGGTAGTGCAGAGAAAAGAAAGGAGAATGTTTAGGAGCTGTTGCAAAGGTGTGGGAACTGATTGGACATGGAAATTCGGGAAGATAGGAGAGAAAGAAATTGGGACTGCCAATCTGTATAACTGGAAGAATGAGAGAGTCCTTGATGGTAATAGGGAAGTTAGAAGAGGAGAGAACTTGGGGAAATGATGTTGAGTTAGGTTTTGGACATGTTAAGTTAAAGATATCTGTAGGACCTTCATTTTGAGATAGACAATGGACAGTTGGAGATATAAGATGAAGATCCAGACAGAGGTGAAGGTTGAACAAGTAGACCTGAGAGTCATCTGCATGGAGATAATTGAAACCACATAATCTAAAAGAAATCAGAAAGATCTCCCTGTCCTAAATATTGCTTCTATCCCTATGGCTCATAACTTCTTCCAGTGCTCAGAATAATAAAAATTCTTCATTTGTTTACTTATATATTTATTTGTCTTGAGGCTTTGGCCCTTGTTAAAGGTAAATTTAAGTGTTTGTGATTCTGGACTACTTTCTTAGTCACTGAACAAAAATAAAAAAAAAAAAAAAGAAACCACCACATTGAATTGAGAGAGGACATCAAAGTCACATCCCAATTTTTGCTTAGGAGCTTTGCTGACTATTTTACAATAGAGTTATGAATCCTTTGGACCTCAAGTGGAAGACCTGGTTGACTGATATGCTATCACTAAAAAAAAAAGGGAAAAAAATCATGATTCACAAATGGATCCACAGCTATAAAAACTCCATCAAGACAACTCACAAAGGTTTTGGCAATTCATCAGCACACCCAGGAACGACCTACTCTTCAAAGGCATCCAACAGTTTTATAGGTTGTACTGAACAAAACTGACATCATACTGAGACCTTATTAATATACCTTGAGTCCCTTATAAACCAGGCTGGAATCTATGATCAACGAAGGAGCTTGTTGCCTAGTAACAGAAGGTGTTTAGGCAGGTGTTGTAAATTAGGTAATAGCAATATAAGAACTAGATTGGGAAGGTGGCTCAATGCAGCAGTTAATTATCTCCTCTTTTTCCCTGGAGCCACAGAGATATTTTGCCCTTTATTTGTATCTAGCTTGTGATGGTCTTGAAACTTTAGAAGCAAGAAGAAAACTAGTGGAAGGGCCTTGCCTCTGGAGAAACAGTTCTTTGTCAAGGAAAAGAAAAGACAATAAATCGATTGTACCCACTAATAATATCACTTGGAAACCTAAATTAGAATTATAATTTTTCTGTTAAAGTTTTCAGGAATATGTTTCATGGGGAAAAAAATCATGTTCCCTGATTTTTTTAAAGGGGGAGCAGGGATTAAATAAAGTTTCAAATGGCAAAAATTTGAAATAGTGAGTATTGTTCAGTGTTAAAATAGAAGACAGTCAAGGAAAAAAATTGGAATTCATGTATTTGTACTCTCGATATCAGGCAAATAATAAATAATGATCAAAAGTATTCAATTAAAGCTCTCTACCGTGTGAGATTTTCTTTTATCAGTACTTTGATACCTACACATACATATATAAAGATATCTATCTGAAAACTAATAGATAAGCACCACCCAAAGAAAATTTTGTTTCAGGACTTTAAAAAATGATGGAATTATTTTTCAATATTCTAGTATCAAGTTCATTAATAGTGAGGATAATGTAATTATAATAAGCAGGGATTATAAAATGTAATAAACATGATTCCATTAAGAACTTGATTTTCTTTTTAAAAAATTTCTTTTGCTAGACTAATATATAAAGAGGATATTGTAGATGGTTTCTTAAAGTTTTATAGCAAAACATTTGACAGGCCTTTGTCTGAGTTTAATGGTTATCTCTGTTTTAGTGGAAAGCATTATCTCATTAAGGAAGATTTAGAAGTTGTTGAGTACCTGAGCAGAGTAATCATTCAGGTTCAATGTTGACTTTTAAGATCTTCAAAAATGTACCCCAGGGATGTGCACTTGACCTTGTGCCAAGCTATTTTTAACATTTGATAAGAGCAAAGGTGGCGGGCTTATCAAATTTGATGACATGGAGCATGATTCAAAAAGATCTTGATGAGCTAGAATAGAGAGTCAAACAATATAATTTTTTTTCTTTAACTCCATTTATTAATATAATTTAATTTTATATATTATTTACCAAATACATTTTCTGCTCCTTTTATGAGAAAACAGAAAGAAAAAAAAAGTATTATACTAAAACCAACTAGCATAAAATGTGTTTGATACTATAAGCAATATTCCAAACTCAGTTACCTACCTTTGTAAAGATGGTAGGGAAGTACCTTTTCTCAACTCTTCTCGCCACAGTCATTATAATTATGTGTTCTTGATGTGCACTTGACCATACCAAGCTATCTTTAATGTTTGACAAGAGCAAAGGTGTCAGGCTTACCAAATTTGATGACATGGAGCATGATTCAAAAAGATCTTGATGAGCTAGAACAGACGGCCAAACTTAAAATGATTTTTTTCCCTTTAACTCTCTTTATTAATATATTTTAATCTTACATATTATTTACTAAATACATTTTTTACTCCTTTTATGAAAAAACAGAAAGAAAAGAAAAAGTATCACACCAAAACCAACTAACAGATAAAATGTGTTTTTTTATATATAAGCAATATTCCAAACTCATAGTTACTTTTCTCAACTCTTCTCAAAACATTATAATTATGTGTTCCTGATGTGCACTTGACCATACCAAGCTATCTTTAATGTCATTTTAAATTTTATTTACCAAATACATTTTTCACTCCTTTTATGAGAAAATAGAAAGGAAAGGAAAAATATTCAAGGAAAACTGGAAAGAAAAGGAAAAGTATATCAACTCTTCTTAAAATAGTCATTATAATTCTGTGACATCAGTTTCATTTTTTTGAATTATTCTTCCCATTTACATTATTGCAGTGCTTCAGCATACAGGGGTAACTACGCAGTCCCACGTATATAGAGAACTGGGCTTGGAATCAGTTAAATGCTGAGTTCAAATATGACCTCAGGCATTTTACTAGCTGTGTGGCCTAGGCAAGTCACTTAACTGATTCAATTCCTCATGTGTAAAGTAGGGATACATTGGAGAAGGAAATGGAAATCACTTTTGCTAAGAAAACCTCATGAATTAAAGTCCATGAAGTCACATAGAGTCAGAAAACAACTGAAGAACAATAAAGTTCTTGTGCATATTGTTTTTACTAGTCCTACTTACTTCAATCTGCACATAAATCTCATTTCTCTGGCTTCCTCATAGTTATCTTTTTTTTTAAACACAGTAACATTCCATTACACTTAGGTATCACAATTTGTTTAGTCATTCCTGAATAGTTGGACATATAGCTTGTTTCTAATTCTTTACTACAACAAAAAGTGCCACTAAGAATGATTTTGTGTAAATGGTGCCTTTCTGACTTTAATCTCCTTGGGTTACTTGTATCAAGGATATAGGAACTTCTAAGATACATTTATTTAGCATCATTAAAAACTGGATAAAATTGACTGGTGAGATGGGTACAGCAACTTGAGATGATGATGTAGTCCAGTTAAAGATCTGGGGGGGGGGGGGGGGGGGGGGAAATCAGATAAAGTGGTTTCCATCAATCAGTAAAGAATGGGTCTAGTGGGATCAATAGCATGAAGTCTAGAAAATGCAGGGGTATGTGTGCATGTAGGAAATATTACATGGATATGAAACTTGCCTTTCAAGTACCCTGTAGAAAAGTATTTAATTTGTTCTACTTGTCTCCAAAGGACAAAACTAGGAACAGAAAAATGAGCTACAGAGAGGAAGTCTTAAGTTAGATGTAAAGAAAAACTTAATAAAGTTATCTACGTTTAAATTGAATGCTTCACACAGTAGTTACTTCCCCCTCAATTGAGGTCTTCAAGCAAAATTAGATGTCCAAATCATTTAGGATTTTTGAGGTTTTGGTTGAAGTACTAGATGATCTCTGAGGTCCTTTTCAATTGTGTGATTCTACTTATTGTACTATAAAGCTCATTCTAAATGTCAGTAGCCCTGTCTATTTGAAGAAATAAGTGACTGTTTTGTTCCCTATCAATTAACATTTTTTTTTTACTTTTCATGGATTTTCTTGTGCATACATTCTAGACCTTCATCCATAAATGATGTCACATACTTTACCTAGCTATCACAAATAAATGATCCCTCTATATGGCCTTTGTATATTAAATAAATTTACAATTATGAAATTATTACAATATACAGTATATCCAGTACAGGGGCTCTATTTGTGAACTTTGAAGTATCTAAAGATACTCCACCATCTATCTATAGATATAGATATATAGATAAATATATTTATATATATTGTCTCCCCCAAAAGAATGTAATGTCCTTAAGAACAGTGACTGGCTTCCCTTTTATCTTTGTATTCCCACCTTCCAACACAGTACCTAGGGCACAGTAGGCACTTAAAAACATTTTTTGATTTATTACAACTTCCTCTTCTTCTCCCAAGTCTTACTTCTGTAGACGCTTATGTTTAAGTCCCTGGGATGGCCTCAATCTGCAAATATAAAAGAGCCATAAATTTTATTGGTGATCAGAAATTATATATTGGAACAATGTTGAACTTCCTAAAGCTCTTCTTCAAGTTTACCATTTGTTTATTTGAAGATCAAAATGAAAATACAATATCCAATATAACAATTAGTAATTTTTTTTTTTTGTCTTGGTGCTAGTAGTTAACAGAGTCTGGACTCAGAGTAAATCAGAATAAAAACAAGAGAGACAACTCTTGTTAACACTCTTATTAGAGCCTTTACTTGCTCTAACATTGCAGGATGATAGGAATTATTTTATAATTAACAGACACACACACACACACACACACACACACACACACACATACATACACACACACATTGTTCTATGACCAAAGCAGAACTGAATTAGCTCAGAAGCATGAGATATACAAAGCTAGAGAAGCCACCCCAAATGTTCATAGGAACTATTTGTGTTCTACCTGTGGCCGAGCATTCCAAAGTATGTATACATACATACATACACACATATAATTTTTTTTTTCTTGAGGGTGCAATATTTCTCAGCATGGAGAAGAAGAAAGGAACAGGAGGAAGATATATAATTACCTAAAAACCATCACACTTGAAAACCTCCAGCTCTTGGGGTGGATCATTTCTCATTCACTGAAACTGGATTAGCACAATGGCTCCTAAACTCCAATTAGAAAAACATAGCATTATAGTAGCAAGTTTGAATCACCAGTGTTGGACTAATAAAAAAGAATCCCATGGGACTGAGTTCTAGATAGGATTAGTTATTGGTTCACATAAATTATCAAGAATAAAATAAACAATTTTTTTCTTTTTAATATATGTCTTAACTTACTAATCATAAAAGGGAAGAAGTAGAATTCTAGGAGGAGTCATATATATATGTATAATTAGATATTATATATATATATATATATATATATATATATATATATATATATATATAGTTAGAGATTATCAACTTTGAGAAAGGGTAATATTGAGTAGGTGATAACTGGGTAATATTGAGAGGTGGAGGACCAAATTGATAACGACCTCAGATTCTTGCTGTTTGAAGACTGGCTTAAAGAAATGGGAATGTTTAACTTGGATAAAAGAAAAAGTGGGTATTCGGGGAATAATTAAGGACAAAGTATTTGAAAGGAAGAGGGATTACACTTGGTTTTGCTTGGCCCTGAAGTACAGAATTAGGGGGAAGTTTTAGATGTTAAAGTGGGACATTTAAATTTGATGTAAAGAAAAATGTGCTTAAAATTAAAGCTACACTAAAGTAGAATGGATTGGTTTGCCTTTGAGAGGCTGTGGACATTCATATAAAGGTAGACAGCATAGAGAAGTTTCTTACTCAAGTATAGGTTAGCCTCTAAGAGTTTCTGAAGTCCCTTCTAATTCTTAGATTCTGGAATTTTGTGATACAATCCATACTCCTAAAGTTCTCCACTTCCTGAAGGTTTTCAGTTTGAATCTTTTAATCCCAAAGTTCTTAATTTAACTTATTACTAGTATTATTATATGTGAAACTCCACAAAAGAAGTGATTGCCCAGATATCTGAACTTCAAGACTTTAAGATAAAAATGCAGTTCAATTTTGAAATAGGTGTTTTCCCCTGTGTTTATTGAATAGTCTAGGAGAGGACCATGGAAAAATATTTATATATTCTTCTAGCAGAAGCTGTTTACTCTGATACTGTAATCAGGGAGGACCAAGGAAAAATATTGATACATTCTTCTAGCAGAAGTTGTTCACTCTGATACTGCAACCAGGGAACCACATGAGGATCAAGATATCAATTGTAGAAATTATATTATTGTCAGGTTTTATTAAATGCAAAAATCTGAACTTGAACTAAGCACATTTTACATTTGTGTTCATTTTCTTGTAAAAATTATGCAAAGTATTTTTCCAAGGAAAAGTTATTAAAAGATTCTATAAATACAACATTAGAAATATATAAACAGAAAAAATTCACAAAAATATTTTACAACTTATATACGTATAAATTCCTGTTTTAGTTAGAAAATACCGAATTTGATTCTAAGATAAACAAGAAAAGGGGGCCAAAGTGATTTAATTTGTATGTTTCAAAAAGTCAAGGGTTTGTTCATGAGATCATTCTTCATGTCCACGTATCATTTTCCCAAGTACTCAGTAGAATTCTTCCGTATCTTCAGAACTTATAAAGTCATCAAGGAAATCCCAAAATTTCCTTTAAATGGACAATTAAAAAAAAAACTCATTAGATAGGAGGAAATGTCTTGAAAATAAAAATATATTTCAATCTTAACATTTATTTTTGAACATCTTATTTTGAATTGAGTATTCTGGCAATACCCATTCATCTTTATCTCTATAGGCATCTTAGTTCATTTATACAATAACCCAGAAAACAAAGATTTTTTTACCACTAAAAATACTCTCCTGAGAAAATAGTGTGATATAATAAGAAGATACTAGGATTAAAGTCTGGAAGCTAAGATTCAAGCCTTGGCTCCATTACTTTCTAGATTGACAACCATGTGTCATTTATATAGATTAGTGGAACCAGAATCTGGTGTTGTCCATTAAGACCTGTGTAATCATGGACAAGTTCTTTCTTTTATCAGGGCTTCAATTATTTCATTTTTTTTCAATCATAGAGTTTGATATAACATTTTCTAAAAATCCTTTGAATCTGTAAAAAAAAAAAAAAAAAACAAACTTTGGAACTTGCAAAATTCTTTATTAAAGGCTGAAATCCCTTAATGGAAAGTAAGCCCTATAAGCTGACAGAGCAATAAGGTCCTATCTCATATTTTTATCTTATATGGTCCCCATCCAGCCCCCATTAAAGGTAATGCATATAAATTATATAGCCAAGTGCTTATTCCAAGAACAAATTACCCAGGAGGCACCACCAATTGAGGGACAGCCTAAGGGGACTTCTGCTATCTTCCACCTACTCTTGCTCTTTGAAGATGAAGTATGTCATAGGAGATGGAGAGCTGAACTTAGTTGCAGGAAGACCTGAGTTCATATCTCACCTCAGATACTAGCCTGTGTCACCTGACCAAGTCACTTTTCTGTCTGCTTCACTTCCCTCATCTGTAAAATGGAGGTAATAATGGCACCTACAACCTAAAGTTGTTGTGAGGATTAAATGAGCTGATAATTCTAAAGCATTTTTTAAAACCTTAAAGACACAAATTCAAGTATTTCTATTAGTTATTATTTACCCCCCCCCAAGATTCATCACAGTTAAATTGCACTTGAAATCAGTAGAAACCTGTTTGAAATCCACCTTTGATTCTAACTGTGTGACCAGTTAGCTTCTTAACCTCTTCTCACTTAGTTACTCATTCTGTAAAATGGATTAATAATATCTTTTGTTATCACTATATGGAATTGTTGTGAGGAGCAAAAGAAGTTAATATATGTTAAATTCTTTTCTAAACATTATGAAGTATTATATAAATGTCAGTTTTCATTATTATTACTATTAAAATCATTTTGCACTCTGCATCAAAGGACCAAAAGATCTTTACTTTGCCATTAGTAATCTGGGTGAATTTAGGTTAATCACTTCACCTATCTGATTTCAGTTTCTCCATTTATAAAATAAAGGGGCTAAACTATATGACCTCAAAGGATCCCTTCCAGATCTAAGCTATTATTATTAGAGGTTAGCACACTATAAATGAAAATGTATTAAAGGGAATGGAATAATTTGCACCTTTCATACCACAGCTTTTATTATGGTTTTCATTTCAAATGGCCTTTCTCTTTCAGATCTCATCCTTATTTTCACAAGATATTATCTGAAAAAGGTCAATCAGGTCACACTACAATCAGAGCCTATTCTCTATATATCCATCTGCCACATTTGTTTCTCCAATCACAAATATCTGCCAACAATGAGGCCATTCTGTTTTCATTCATCTGCCCAAACTTCACTTCCCAGGTAACGATGGGATAAACAAGCTGAATAATTGTATATGTTAGTGTTCTATCTGTCCATGGACAAGTTGCTATCATAAAACAAAAATATGGAAAACACTCATTTTATTCTAGGACTTACTTTGAACACCTTTTAATATTTTCATGATTGTTTTGAGATGAATGCTGATTTGAAATCTCCACAAAATCCTGTTTTGATGCCCCTTCCTGGCATTAAACTCTTAAAAGCTATGCCCCTGAAAAATGCTATAAATATGGCTCCAGCAAAAGAAAAGACTGAGTCCATTTTCTGAAAACCAACTTAGTTATATATATATATGTTTGTGTGTGTTTGTGTGTGTATGTGTGTGTGTAAAACTAGTAGACTGGTTTCCTAATAGTAAGTTCTTTATTGTTGTTGGTAACGGGAATCCAAAAAACAAATAAAAATTGAAAATGGCCATCAGTTCTATGCAGTCCATTTATGCTTCTGCAATGATGGTGAAAGAGTAGGAGAAGGGGAGGAGGGGCTAAAAATTATTTTCAGACTAGAAAAAACTTCCATGTAACTCTTGTTGCTCTAAATGTGAGACCCTTGCTCAATGATCAGTGCCTGGAAATGTTGCTAGAGGACTTGAATTGTGTTAGGAAACCTGAAGAAAAAGGGAGATTGCTTTAGTTATTGTATATCCCTGATTACATGGGACAACCCTCATTTCATTAGAAAAATATACTTCTATATTTGAGGATTATCATTAGAATGCATGTCCAGTTTGGGGTTCAAACAATATAATCCTGTAATTATGCCTTCTGTGGTTTGGAAACCATACCATTCTTGAATAGATTCCCTTTGAAAAGATTATTGTCTACTTAAATGGCTCATCCCCTGAATCAAACATCAACTTTTTAATGTAAAATAATGTAATGCAGTATGTAAGCTTGAAAGGAGGAGAGGGGAAAACTTGTGTCTGCATGTTTGCAGCATAGTCTACTCAGTGGTCCTCAAAGTGTAGTCCAAAGAATTGTTGGGGTCTCTGAAACCCTTTCAGAGGGTCTACAAATTCAAAATTATTTTTTTATTTCTAATATAGTAAATAGCTATAAATATAACCCATGTGAACAAAAACTCTTTGAACGGATCCTCAATGGTTTTTTAACAACATAAAAATACTGAAAACAAAAGTTTGAGAACCACTAGACAGAATATAGGCTATCTAGATTGGCCTACAAGAATAATAAATATATTTGAAGATGCTTATTTCTATGTAGAAACACCTTATTGGGCTTGGAGGCTAGAATATGTGTGTGTGTGTGTGTGTGTGTGTGTGTGTGTGTGTGTGTGTATTTTATATATATATTAGGAAGGAATTCTTCACAGTGAATTCTGAACCAAAAATTTGTCGTATAAAAGATTTTTTTTCTGACTTGATAATAAAAGTCTTACAATACTAAACAAATTAAATTTCACTTATTTATACATTTAATGAATCTCTTTAATGATACATGGCCAATTGCTATCATTGCTATACTGCCTACGAAACCATCTTTGTCCATAATACATAGCTATAAATGTATGTAATGTGGTTTAGTATGCATGTGCTTTCTGAAATAGCTGTGATATTTCTTATATTTTTGATTTTCCATCTTTTGTGAGTTTCATATGCTGATGAACTTGACTCATTCAATAACAATTTGATGAATTGCTAGAAACTCTACGACATTTATGGAATAATGGAACAGAATATATGAAAACAGAACTATCTCAAAAATTAGGGATATATAACCATAGCTTTCTAAAGGTAACTTCTCTGATTCAATATTCTCATCAGATCAGCTTTTGATTTTAATAAAAATGACTTGTGTTTGTCTTATTTTTTTTTAAAGGATTTAAGTAGAAATATAATAGTCTTTGGAGAGACAAAGAAAGGATTTGGGAAAATGAGTTTTATTATATAAACAAAAGCTACAGGACATATTATTTCACAGCAATATTTTCTCATTATTTATTGCAATACTAATGTGACATATTTGCAAAAAGACCATTAGGAAACTGCTGCAATTTATTCACTGATGTTAGCTGCTGAGGGCAAAGTGGTAGAAAAATTCTATGAAAAACTTTATAAGATTTTCCAAATCAAATCAATATATATTCTGATACTTGGTGACTTTAATGAAAAAAAAACTTAAAAGGACAGGGAAATATATATATGTACACACACACACACACACACATATATGCACATATATACATATATGTAAAATTATGGCTCAGGAAAGATGGAAGAAGCCAAAGATATTGCAAAAGTCTCATACCTCTATATTATGGACACTTTCTTCAAAAAAGGAATTGCTAAATTCCTAAGCACCAAAATAATACCAAGAAAGATGAAGTTACATTATAACAGATAGGAAAAGAATCTGTTTGAGAGTATGAAAGGACCAAAATGTAACTTAACTAAAAGATAAGATCTATAGAAAAAAATCAGACTCTGTTAATACCAAAAGGCAATCAAGGAAACATCAATAACTACTGACCTAAACTACCTGACTAAACTACTACCTATGTAAAATCACTTTGAGGATCATCTGTATCTAAATTGAGGGCATGGCTGCTGAGGGTATTAATAGGAAATAAGAAAGCTTCTGATATTCAAAAGAGGATCACTTCTTTACCACCTCACAACTGACTGGAAGATGGAGCAAATATATTATTGTTTATGGAATATGAAAAACCATCTGACTTGGTAAAATAAAATGCTGCCTTATAGGACTTTTTACCAAAAAAAGAAGAAGGAGGAGGAGGAGGAGGAGGAAGAGGAGGAGGGGGAAGAAGAGGAGAAGAAGGAGGGAGAGGAGGGGGAGGAAGAGGAGGAAGAGGAGGAGGGGAAGGAGGGGGGGAGGAGGAGGAAGAGTGGGGGAAGAGGAGGAAGAGGAGGAGGGGGAGGAGGGGGGGAAAAAGAAGGGAAGGAGGAGGGGGAGGAAGAGAGGGAGGGGGAGGAAGAGGGGGAGGAGGAGAAGAAGAAGAAAATGTCTCCTCATCCTTATATAAAGATCAATCAAGATTTCTTGGAAGATACAACAACAGAAATAATTTTTGGTTCAGTAAAGCCCTACAAATAAACATCTGGAAAAACATAAAACAATACTCGCCAAAAGTATTTACTATTGTGACAGAGGAACTATAGTGTAGGGTTCAACTTGGAGAAGATGTAAATGGGTGAGGTTTTCCAGATATCTGTGTTTGTGGATGCCATTGTATTGATTTCATCAAGTTACTATAAAGCTTCCTAGAAGATTCACTAATAAAGGGTTTGGCCTGTCCATCCATAGCAAAGACAAAATGGATAAAGAATATCTATCACTAAGATTTCATCAGGTATCTGAAAGCACACCCTATAGAATTCATGTAATAGTATATATGTTTAAGACAGATAATAAAGAGAGAACAGTAAACTAAGTCCAGAGTTGAAAAGGAGAAAATCAGATTGACTAACTTTCTGGAAACTGTAAACATTTTTAAAGACTTCAAGCTTCCAATATCATCCAAAATCTTTCTTTTCAATATTTCGTAGTGATATTTTATTGTAACAGCAAAATCAGAAACCCCATTACTTCTAAAAAATTAAAGATGAACATCACACAGAAGTCAAAGAAAAGACGTATGTTAAATACAACCAGCTGCATCATATAACCAATGAGGACTCTGAAGATCAGTAGTCAAGGATATCTTCAAGGAATTATAGGGGGGAAAAAATAAATGGGCAGGTTGTGTGGCAAGGTAAGAACTATCATTAGAATTTTTTTTTCTTTTCTTTTTTTTTTTTTTTTTGCCTTTTTTTTGCTGAGGCAATTGGTGTTAAGTGACTTGCCCAGGGTCACACAGCTAGGACTTTTTAATTGTCTGAGACCAGATTTGAACTCAGATCTTCCTGACTTCAGGGCTGGTACTCTACCCACTGTGTCACCTAGCTGCCCTACTAGAATTTTTAAATCTGGAACAAATTAAGTTGAGTGGAGATGGAGATGAAGAGGAGCTATAGAATAAAGTCTGATCATGAATATATAATCTTGAAGGGTAAGATTCCCCAAGAGTATGGCAATCACTCTAGCCAGGAATGGATGATCATTCAAGTACAACTGCTATCTGGTAGTAATCTGAGTGGAAGATCACAATGTTCAGGAACGACTGACTGCCATAGTAGCAATGGTCTGGAGCAAAGACCTCTCTAGTTAGCCTTGCTATAACTCCTAGAACCACAAGATCCTCACATTTCCTCGATTCTTTCCTATTGTGGCCTACAGCCCCAGAAGTCCCAGGTAGATGACAATTATAGTGGAAGTTGCATAAGTCTATAGATGCCATTCAGAGTAACATGTCTACTGGGAAATTCTGGGTATTGCAGGGAAATGGTAATTCAATATGGGAGTATATTAGAGATTATGAAGTTCCTAGCTTTTTACAACAATATTGCAGCTTTAAAATGATGAAGGCACCTTTTAATTGGCTGCTGAGACAGAGAAAATGATTCAAGGAGGCTTTAAAGTGAAAGACAGCTTCTAACTTAGACACTCATGCTCTCACTCTCTCGGATGCAAATTATAAGCCATGGAGCAAATGGATGGACTATGCTCTTCCCCCCACCCTTCTACAGCATGAAATCAACTAGATGAGCTTAAATCTTGGTCCCTGGAGGTCTTTTCGGCTTTGTGTTTCCAAGACTGGAGGTTATCTAATGAGTTCAAGAGATCCAATAAGTGGAAATAATTTCCATCAGGAGAAAGAAGAATATCCATCAGCAAGAAGATTGGCCCAAGTCTAAACTATTCTGCCGTCAAACATATATAAAGAATATCTATTGCCAAGATTTCAGCTGGTAGCTGAAAGCACAACCTATGGGGTTCATGTAATAGTATGTATGTTTAAGACAGATAATAAAAAGAGAACAAGGAGCTAGGTCCAGAGTTGAAAAGGAGAAAATCAGACTGGCTCATTTTCTGGAAAGGAAGGGCAGGGCTAAAGTTAAATATAAAATAAGTAATAATCAATCCCATGAACTGCTTTATATACTGAAATAGTTTAAGTATATCTCCTAGAGACTTACATGAACTGATGTTAAGGGAAATGAGCAGAACCAGGAGATCATTATACATGGCAACAAGAAGATTATATGATGATCTATCCTGATGAATGTGACACTCTTCAATAATGAGATGATTTAAGTCAGTTCCAGTTATCCAGTGAAGAAGAGAGGACTGTGAGAATTGTGTGGACCACAACATAGCATTCTCACTATTTCTATTGTTGTTTGCTTGCATTTTATTTTGCTTCACTTTTTTTTTCATTTTTTTAAACTGGTTTGATTTATCTTGTACAGCATGATCATTGTATAAATGTGCATGCATTATTTAATTTAAGGTATATTTCTACCATGTTTAACATATATTGGATCACTTGCCATCTAGGGGAGGGCAAGGGGTAAGTGGGGATAATTGGAACACAAGGTTTTGCAAGGGCTAATGTTGAAGAATTGTCCACACATATGTTTTGAAAAATAAAAAGCTTTAATAAAAGAAAAAAAAATTAAGTATATCTCCTACAAATTGCAACAGTAATTTTAAGATAAGTTGCCAAGAAATATAATTATATGAGTCTTCAACATTTAGCATTACTTTGATGTATAGAAAATAAATATCTATGAATATCTGGTTCATATTGTACATTAAGGACTTTTTTTAGTTCTCTCTTTTTTAGGAGCTGAATCCTAAGCTATGGGTAAATCTTTCTTAGGGAACTGGAGGGGAAAGTAACTGTAAAATGAGAGAAAAGTGAGATAATCTCCTTCATTAGAGAGTCTGTCCCAGGACAGAATCCAGTCCAAATAAACAGAATATCTTAAGAGCAAAAGGCAACTTATTAGAGAAATGAGTAGAGTAGTAGGATGCTTGTCCCAGAATCAGTAGCAAAGGTTGAGTTGTCTATTACAGCCATCCCAGGGAGCAAATTCTTAGAAATTTCTTGTAAATTCAATCTATAATGCCACATATTTTACCTTACATGGAATAAAATTTGTTTTAAAAAAAGACTGTTTTCACAGTAGAAGGAAAACTTGGTTATCTACTTTGAAGAACTTTGTGTGATTAAAACTTTGAGTTACTTTTATAATGAAATGCACATGTGTTATAGTTAAGAGTAAAGAAGTAGAATAGGCAAAGACATGTTTTAAACCAGATTCATAGATTTAAATAGTCACAAAAAATTAAAATTAGTCTGTATAGTAAAATAGCAAAATATATGTCTGAGTCTTAGCAGTCATTTGATAATCTTTTGCTTTGATGGATTTCAGCAATCCAATTAACATTCTCTCCCTCTTTTTGGACAATTTGGAGAGAGAAAATTTTTTGAGTGTTAGAAGATGACAAGGGGGAAAGTGCCATACAAATGTAATAATGATCTTCTTTGATCAGAAGACTATTAAATTATTTTTCCCACACAAACTGATGGAATTTGCAGGAGGTGCTTGGTCAGAGGTTCAGTCACATCCTAGTTTCTCTGTAAAAAGAAACATGCCCTAATTGACAGTTATAAGAATTGCAAGCTGAAATAGTAAAGAAAAACAGATGCAGAAAAACTTCTCAGATCTCAAGAAAGAACTACTCTTGGGAGGGGAGATTTCTCTTTCCTTACTCTCCCTTACTTCCGGGATGCCTTTTAGTCCACAGCAAAATCAGGCCTAATTAATCAAAGTACAAGAGGGCAGAAGCATTGTGATATGAGAGCAAAAGGCTATTGGAAATTGAGTAAACAAGAAATAGAACCAGTAGGTCCAGATGAGGCTTTTAACCAACAGAGATGCTTCACATTGGGCAAGCAGGCACAACGAAGTAAAATGAGTCATCTAAATCTCAAAGTTTCAGAGACAAGTCTTGCTGGTCACATGTCTTCACTATGTATAGACTTCTACTGGTGTATCTTTCTATCTGTGCTCTTCTTCCCATTGATAGCAGACGAAGAGTTTTCAAAGGATAAAGCTACGAGTGAGAGTTCAGTGGACAACCAGATTCATCTTCATCTCACACTACTGTGGTAGGTGGCTGGGCTCCTGCACTTCCCCCACTGAGACCAAGCTGGTCTGAAAGACTCACCAGAAAGCTAGCCGAGCCCCAAGAGAAGGAAACAAGAGATTCATTCCATCTCTGTGCTGGCTCTGGAGGCTGAAGAAAGCATAGGCAGAGGCTGAAGGACAAGACCTTTGGATTTGGCGACATTCGGAGGGCTCTAAGCTAAACCTGGCTGCGTTTTGAGAAGAAAAAGCTCACCACAGATCATCACACGTTCCTGCTGTTACTATGTACAGTATATTCCTGGTTCTGCTTGTTTCGCTCAGCGTCAGTTCATGTAAACCTTTCCAGGCCTTTCTAATCAGCTTGTTCATCATTTTTAATAGAATAATATTCCATTACCTTCATGTACCACAGCTTGTTCAGCCCTTCCCCAATTGATGGGCATCCACTCATTTTCCAATCCTTTGAACCGCTACCGATATTTTTCCACACGTGGTTGGATTTTATCCTGGACTAATTTTCTTATTATGTACCATTAATAATTGCCTCTACTTTAACTGTACTTTCTGGTTGACTACTAAAAGCTAATTAATTAAATGGGAGGGGTCATGAACCCATAGTTTTAAGCCTGGTGACCTATAGGGGAAACCTTGAACCTCAGGTAGATTATTCAGATGGATAATCCAAAGGGTGTGCTATACTAGTATTCATTAAATGAATTATGGTTATAAGAAGAAAAGAACCAGAAAGCATGTGATAGTTGTCTTAATGTTTGAAGGACCTTGAGTAATTAGATTTGTCCTAATCTCTTACACAAGGAAGAAGTAAAAACAATAGATAAAAGTTGCAGGATACATGTTTGGGGCCTATAGAAAGAAAGGAGAGAGACACAGAGACAGAGAGACAAAGACAGAGAGGCAGAGACAGACAGAGAGGTGAAAAGAGAGAAGGGAGTGGAGGGAAAGAGGGAAGGCAAGGAGAAGAAGGGAAGGGAAGGAAGGAGATGAGGTGGGGAAGAAGGAAGGAAGGAAGGGAGAGAGAGAGGAAGGAAGTAGGACAGCTTCCTAACAATTAGAACTGACTCAGGCAGAAGGGATAGGCACACCAAGAAAGCTTTGGCTACCTGAGAAGTAAAAGGAATTGATCGTGAGGGAAATAATGTGGAAGGATGAGGAGTAGCTTTTCATGGCAAAGTCCAGCTGCTCTATACAAGTTTGTCTAGGGCTAGTTCTAAATAAAAGCTATTTGTTAGAGTTGTCAAAAAAAAAAAAAAAAAAAACTGACTCAGGAGGTAATGACTTTATTTTCACTGAATGCCTTTGAGGAGAGACTGAGGGATGTGAGTAGGTAATACTGTAGAAAGAATTTTTCTTCATGTGTGAGTTAGATAGATGATTTCTGAAATCTTGTCCAGCTCTGAGACTCAGTGATTAATTGAACTGAATTAATTTGGTGTTTTAGACAGATTATTAGCAAACCATGTGAAAGACTAATCCAAATAATAATGAAAAATTAAATTTAAAAACTCCATTTTCACGTCACCCAAAGCAAATTGGGAAAGATGACAAAAGACAGAGTCAATGATGAAAGGACTATGGGAAGACAGATAATGTTGATACACTGAAAATGAAGGCATTTTTCTTTTTATTGGAAAGCATTTTATAATTCCCAAATCCAAAGTACTTTTCTTGCCCCTGTTCTTTCTGGACTACTTTGACACATTTGACATTGTTGATCACCAAATCCTTTTAGATATTTTCTCTTTTCTAGGTTTTCATGACAATTGATCTCTCCTGGTTCTCCTCTACTTGTCTGAGTGCTCCTTTTCAGATTTCTTTGCTGGACTATCATTAGCATTCCATTTGCTAACTTTTTATCTTCTAAGGTTTTATCTTGAGTACTTCCCTCTTTTCATTTTGTATTATATCCCTTAATCTCATCAGCTCACAGAGATTCAATTATCATCTTTATGCAGATGGGTTTCTCAAACTACATCTCCAATCCTGGTTTCTCTTCTGAGCTTTAGTTCTGCATTTATTTTTCAGATGTTTCAGTCAAGTCCAACTCTGGATGACTCCATCTCGGGGTTTATTAACAGAGATAATGGAGTGGTTTGTCATTTTCTTTTCTAGCTCATTTGAAGTGTTCTCAGGTTAAGTGACTGGCCAATGTCATACAGTTTGTAAGTGTCTAAGGCCAGATTTGAACTCAGGAAGATGAGTCTTTCAGACTCCAGGTTCAATGCTATGATTCATTACACCATCTAACTACCCACCTGTATTCTGAACATAGAACTATGTGCAAAATCAGTCTCTTATGCAATCAGTTTGAAATGACCCCATGTTTTGACTTTGGTTATGTACTGCTAGCCTGCAGAAAAGGCTTTAATCCCCTATTCCTTAATGATTAATCCCAGCTCCAAATTCAGCTCCAAATTCCTTTAAATAATGGTTCTAAACAAATTTTAGCACCTCAGAACACCCAAAAAGACTGAGGAGAACATTTTCCAGCAGCAAAGGTCTGTGATACCAGGATGGAATACCAGTTTGCAGTTCCAATGCAGGCTGCACCAGCATAGCTCCAACTTCTGCCCTGGCCCCATGTCAGCAAGGTGGAACTTCTGAACCAGCAGCTGAGGTGGAGGCTTCTGCACTTCTCAGCCCAGAAAAACCAAGAAGAACTTGGAAGATCAGCTGGGTCCCTGGAAGAGCTCCAAAGGGACTTTGAAAATCAAGTAAGAGAAATAGAGTAAAAATTAGGAAAAGAATTAAGAGTGCTGCAAAAGAAAATGCAAAAAGCTAATAAGGATGCCCTAAAATGCAAAATTGACCAATTGAGAAAACTGATGCTAAATGAAAGAACCAAGGGAACATTGTACACAGTAACAACAAGAGTATACAATGATAAATTTTGATGAACATGGCTCTTTTCAACAATGAAGTAATTCAGTTCCAATTGTCTTGTGATAGAGATTCCTATCTGCACCCAGGGAAAGAACTGTGGGGACTAAGTGTAGATTACAGTATTATAGTATTTTTACCTTTTTTTGTTGTTGTTGCTTGCTTGTTTATTTGCTTGCATTTTGTTTTCTTTCTCATTTTTTTTTCTTTTTGATCTGATTTTTCTTGTTCAGCATGATAATTATGGAAATGTGTAAAGAAGAATTGCACATTTAACATATATTGGATTACTTTCTATCTAGGGGAGGGGTGGGAGGAAAGGAGGGAAAACATTTGGAACAAAGTTTTGCAAGGGTACATATTGAAAATTATCTATGCATATGTTTTGAGCAAAAATCTTTAATAATAATAAGTGTGTGTGTGTGTGTGTGTGTGTGTGTGTGTGTGTGTGTGTATTTTTGCTGAGGCAATTGGGGTTAAGTGACTTGCCCAGGGTCACACACCTAGGAAGTGTTAAGTGTCTGAGTCCATATTTGAACTTAGGTCCTCTTGACAACAATAATAATAATTTTTTTAAGAGTCTGGACATCATATTTCAAGAAATTATCAAGGAAAACTATTCTGATATTCTAGAACTAGAGGGCAAAATGGAAATTACAAGAATTCACTGATCACCTCCTGAAAGAGATCCCAAAAAGAAAGCATTCAGGAATAGTATAATCAAATTCCAAAACTTCCAGGTCAAGGAGAAAATATTACAAGTACCTAGAAAGAAACAATTCAAATATAATGGATCCACAGTAAGAATAACAGAAGATTTAGCAGCTTCTACATTAAAGGGCCAGAGCACTTGGAATATGATATTCCAGAGAGCAATGAGCTAGAATTACAACCAAGATTCACCTACCCAGAAAAACTGAATATAATCCATCAGAGGAAAAGGTGGACATTCAATGAAATAGAAGATTTTCAAACATTTGTGATGGAAAAATCAGAGGTTACTGGAAAATGTGATTTTCAAATATAGGACCTTTGGAGAAGCATGAGGAGATAACTAGAAAATTATCTTTACATTTCTACATGGGAAGATGATACTTGTAATTCATTAAAATGTTCTCATTATTAACGGAGTTAGAAGGAATATAGACAGATAGAGGGCACAGATATGTGTTGAATATGAAGGAATATCTTTTTTTTTTTTTAATGATGAAATTAAGGAGTAAGAGAGGAAGATACTGGGAGAAAGGGAAAGGGAGAAGTGGTCTGGTACAAATTTTCTGCCATAACAAAGAGGCAAGAAAAAGCTTTTACAATGGAGGGGTAGATGGGAAGGAGAGGTTGAGTGAGAGGACCTTACTTTCATCAGAACTAGCTTGAAGGAGAAGTAGTATACATATTCTATAGGGGTATAAAAATCTATCTTATCCTGCAGGAAAATAGGAGCATAGTAGGATGTGGGAAGGGGGAAGGTGAAAAAAAGAGAGCATATTGGGAAAGGGAATAGTCAGTACCAAAACACTTTTGAGGAGGGACAGGATGAAAAGAAATAGAATAAATGAGGGGAAATACAGTTAACAATAGTAATTATAAAAAGGAATTTTCAAATATGTTTCTTTGATAAGGCCTCATTTTTCAAACATGGAGGGAACTGAGTCAAATTTATTTTTTAAAAAATTGAGCCAAGCACCAATTGATAAATGGAAAATATGATCTGTGCCCAAAGGGCTAAAATTCATGCATATCCTTTGACCTAAAAACACCACTACTAGGCATTAATACTAACAGAGATTTAAAAAAAAAAAAAAGGAAAATGACCTATATGTACAAAAAATATTGATAGCAGCTCCCTTCTCAGGGCAAAAAAAAAAAAAAAAAAAAAAAAAAAAAGAATAGAAATTGAGGGGATGTTCATTGATTAGGGAATGGCTCAATAAACTGTGATATGTGTTTGTGATGCAATATTATTGTTCCATGGGAAATGATGAGCAGGATGCTCTCTGGGGAAAAAAAAACCTTCAAAGAACTCCATGAACTCAAGCACAGTCAAATATATTGTATACAAAGTAATAGCAAAGTTCTGGAGTGACCGGTGTAAACAGCTTTACTATTCTCAGTAATACAATCATCCATGATAACTCTGAAGGACTTATGATGAAAAATCCTAACCATACCCAAAGAAGGAACTGGTTATATCTGAATAGAAATTGAAGTTTTCTTTCCTTTTTCCTCTATCCTCTTTCTTTTTAAAAACTTTATCTTGAGAATTTTCATTTTCATTAGGGTAAGAGATCTATGTTTTCTTTCACAACACAACTTTTATGGAAATGTTTTATGTAACTTCATGTGTGGTTTCTTAATTGTGTGGGGGGATAAGGGAGAGAATCTACAACTCAAATGCAAAATTCTTTTGTTTTAAATGCAACAAGAAGGAAGAAAGGAAGGAAGGAAAGAAGGAAAGAAGGAAGGAAGGAAGGAAGAAAAGAAGGAAGGAAGGAAGGAAGGAAGGAAGGAAGGAAGGAAGGAAGGAAGGAAAGAAGGAAAGGGCCATGTCACCCTCAATTTACTAACTCTCATGATTCCTTCCAGTATCAGATATTAAGTCCTTTACTTGGCATTTAAAGCCCTTTCTAACCTGAGTCTTTCCTTCCTTTCTAGCCTTCTTGCATTTCACACTCCTCTATATACTCTCCTACAGCTAGATACACATATGCAGTGCTGTGGGAAGAGTGAGCACCAGGTGTGGAGTCAGGAAGACCTGAACTCAAATCCATTCTTAGACATTACCTAGCTGGGTGACCCTGGGTAAGTCACTTAACTCTGTTTGCCTCAGTTCTTCAAATATAAAACAGGGACACATTGGAAAAGGAAATGGCAAACTGTTCCAGTATCTCAACCAAGAAAATCTGTTGGAGTTACATAGAGTTGAACACAACTAAACAATGAATGTATTCTACTCTTCCTTGTACTCTATAGCTACAATAACCTATGTACAATTTCTTACTTATGCAACACTCCATCAACCATTTCTATATTCTTGTACTGGTTATCCTTATGCATGGGAAGCTCTTTCTCCTTCTTTCCCCTCCACCTCTTAGCTTCCCAGACTTTTATTAATTATCAGCTCAAATCTCATCTTATTCAACACTACAGTCTACTTCTCCCCAATTCCTAAGGAGGTCTTCTACCCTTAGATTACTTTTCATTTCCTCTGTATGAAACAAATATATTTGATTATTTAAATATTGTCTCTTAATTGAATCAGAGTCCCTGAGATCAGGGAATGTTTTTTGGGAGTGATCTCTCTCTTTTTTTCTCTTTCTGTCTCTCTCTCTCTATCTATCCTTAGAACCTCTAACCGCATATCCCAAAGCAAGGATTTAATAAATGCAGGTTTATTTCAATATGTTACCTACAACACATTTATCAACAGTGAAGCAAAAGTATCTAAGAAATGATAAATATATGCATATATCCATCCTGGTATATGTTATTACAGGACAGGAACTGACTCTTCAAGACCCATTTGGGGTATTCTTGGCAAACATACTGGAGTAGTTTGCTGTTTCCTTCTCCCACTCCTTTTATAGAAGAGAAAATCGAGGCAAACAGAGTTAATTTGACAGTTAATAAGTGTCTCAAGCCAGATTTGAATTTAGGAAATTGAGTTTTCTTGATTCCAGATCTGGCCCTCTATCCACTGCCACCTAGCTTCCTACAATAAATTGTAGTGTGGTTTAATTTATTTGTTTTTTTTTTTTTAAGCTTACAATACTTTATCTTATTTGATCTTTTCCTAACAATTTTATGAATGAGATGCATGTATTATTATCACTTCCATTTTACAGATAAGAAACTGAGACCCAAAAAGGGTTTCTACTTTTCCACATAAAAATCCAGAATCATAGGCAGGTTGTGAACCTCTGTTAACTTCAAGTACATTGCTTTTAGCATGGTCTAATTCAATATTATGTCTAATTGAACTGTTATAAAAATATTTTACTATCATTGTTTTCATTAAGTTATTCATACTTACTGCTGCTCTTCCCGGCTAACTTTATACATGTCAAGGTTTTCCTTGATTTTCATTTCCAAATCCTACCCAAAAGGAACCAAAAATTAATAATTGATTCAGTCAATCTTGTATAAGATCAATAATTCAATCCTATCTTTCTTTTTAGAATACTTATGCTATCTTCTGCTATTACATATTTATATATGAAAAAGCACATATATATTATAAAGGGAAGCACATATATTACGCTGATTAGAGACAAGGTTAAGAATATGCCTGTTCTCCACATTATTTGACAAAAATTGCTGGGAAAATTGGAAATTAGTATGGCAGAAACTAGGCATTGACCTACACTTAACACCATACATCAAGATAAGGTCAAAATGGGTTCATGACCTAGGCTTAAAGAATGAGATTACAAATAAATTGGAAGAGCATAGGATAGTTTACCTGGCAGACCTGTGGAAGAGGGAGGAATTTATGACCAAAGAAGAACTAGAGATCACTATTGACCACAACATAGAAAATTTTGATTATATCAAATTGAAAAGTTTTTGTACAAACAAAACAAATGCAGACAAGATTAGAAGGGAAACAATAAACTGGGAAAACATTTTTACAGTCAAAGGTTCTGATAAAGGCCTCATTTCCAAAATATATAGAGAATTGACTCTAATTTATAAGAAATCAAGCCATTCTCCAATTGATAAATTGTTAAAGGATATGAATAGATAATTCTCAGATGAAGAAATTAAAACTATTTATAGACATATGAAAATATGCTCCAAACCATTACTAATCAGAGAAATGCAAATTAAGACAACTCTGAGATACCACTACACACCTGTCAGATTGGCTAGAATGACAGGGAAAGATAATGTGGAATGTTGGAGGGGATGTGGGAAAACAGGGACACTGATACATTGGTGGTGGAATTGTGAACACATCCAGCCATTCTGGAGAGCAATTTGGAACTATGCTCAAAAAGTTATCAAACTGTGCATACCCTTTGATCCAGCAGTGTTTCTACTGGGCTTATACCCCAAAGAGATATTAAAGAAGGGAAAGGGACCTGTATGTGCCAAAATGTTTGTGGCAGCCCTGTTTGTAGTGGCTAGAAGCTGGAAAATGAATGGATACCCATCAATTGGAGAATGGTTGGGTGAATTGTGGTATATGAACGTTATGGAATATTATTGTTCTGTAAGGAATGACCAGCAGGATGTACAGAGGGGATTGGCGAGACTTACATGAACTGATGCTGAATGAAATGAGCAGAACCAGGAGATCATTATATACCTCAATAATGATACTGTTTGAGGATGTATTCTGATGGAAGTGGATCTCTTCGATAAAGAGATCTAACTCAGTTTCAGTTGATCAAGGATGGACAGAAGCAGCTAAACCCAAAGAAAGAACACTGGGAAATGAATATAAACTGTTTGCATTTTTGTTTTTCTTCCCGGGTTATTTATACCTTCTGAATCCAATTCTCCCTGTGCAACAAGAGAACTGTTCGGTTCTGCACACATATATTGTATATAGGATATACTGTAACCTATTTAACATGTAAAGGACTGCTTGCCATCTGGGGGGAGGGAGTAGAGGGAGGGAGGGGAAAAATTGGAATAGAAGTGAGTGTAAGGGATAATGCTGTAAAAAAATACCCTGGCATGGGTTCTGTCAATAAAAAGTTATTAAAAAAAAAAAAAGAATATGCCTGTTCTCAGCAAACTGAAAATTATGGGCACATAAATAAGGGAATGGGTGAAGAAAATTTGTTTTATGAATAAAATGGAATATGATTTGGCCACAATAAATGAGGAAAAGGATGGTTTCAGAGAAACCTGAGATTTATAGACAGATGCAGAAGAAAATAAGAAAACCAAAACAATTCTACAACAACAATATAAAGATAAATAACTTTGAAAGACCTAAGATTTCTGATCAATACAATAATCAACCATGAAAGAACTGAGGATGAACTATGATAATCCACAATCTGACAGAGCTAATGACTTCAAATTGGAGAATGATTCCCACAATTTTGGGAATGGACATTTTGGATATGGGAATCTGTTTTACTTGACTGTTTAAATTTGTAATAAGGATTTTAGTTTTTTGTTTGCTTTTTAATAAAGCAAGTGCAGGGGAAGAAAATAAATGCTTGTCACTGAAAAGTTTTAAATCAAATTTATTAAAAAAGAACACATCCATTAATTTGAGGCTACACTACAACTGTTTTGGACTGAAATAGTCAGGGTTGGTTTCAACAATACAATTCGACTTCCTTTTTTATTTTATTATGCCTTTCTTGTAGTTGATTTCCATTATTTACATAGTTATAAAAACTAGGCAAAATTTGATTACAATTGTACATGTTGTCATTTAATAGTTATAGAAGAATAGAAAAATCTAAATGGAATATTCAGTGATAGTACATATGCCATGCTGGGTCACTATTGTTAGGAGCTGTACCTCTCTCAATCCCCTTAACCCACAATCCAATCAGATTCCATTTACCTGAAAGCTACATGTTAGCCATTCTTAGAAACCCTTTCCCTGTCTTAAAAGGAAATTCTACGGAGTTATATGGTTCAGGGTTACCTCTGGCATCACAGTCTCATTACCAGAGATTCATTTCTTCTACTGATGAGTCCTTCCCTTTCTCTCTTGATTCCTGCTTGCTTGCCACCTACTTTGTTTTACCTCCTAGTTTTTATGCTCTCCATGGTCTTGGCTGCTTGCCTAGTTTCTGACCTGCTGCTTGTCCTAATTCTCATTACTTACATGTGTCCTGACTCAACTTGTTTATTTAGTTTGCCTGTGATGCTTCTGTTCCTTCAGTGTGTAACCTTGGCTTCCCGCCTCCTATATCGCCCACACACTGGTCTGACAAAAGCAGTGATCCATTAAAAATGATCTCATTGTCTCTGGCAAAAGCACCAATGGATGCTGCTGGAGCATTTGGTTACTTTCCATGACATCAATTAGAAAAGATTAGGAATATAACTTAGCAACCTTCAATAACCACCTATAATACCTTATAGACTATTTCTATAGGTACCTACCTGTTCTTGCACAACCTTTCCCCTGTGTAGTTCATCCTTCATATACTACATCATTCATTTATCAAAAACCTTTCCTAATGTCAAGGATAAAATGTAAATTTCATGTCTTCAAGTTTAAGTCCTACTAAAACCTGGCTATGCGCTATACCAATCAAACTCCCAAAAAACTACTTTGATAAATTAGAAAAAATAACAACAAAGTTCATATGGAAAAACAAAAAGTCAAGAATTTCAAGGGAATTAATGAAAAAAAATCAAATGAAGGTGGCCTAGCTGTACCAGATCTAAAATTATATTATAAAGCAGCAGTTACTAAAACCATCTGGTATTGGCTAAGAAATAGACTAGTTGATCAATGGAATAGGTTAGATTCAAAGGACAAAACAGCCAATAACTTTAATAATCTAGTGTTTGACAAACCCAAAGACACCAGTTTCTGGGATAAGAATGCATTATTTGACAAAAATTGCTGGGAAAATTGGAAATCAGTATGGCAGAAACTAGGCATTGACCCACACTTAACACCGTACACCAAGATAAGGTCAAAATGGGTTCATGACCTAGGCATAAAGAATGAGATGATAAATAAATTGGAAGAGCATAGGATAGTTTACCTCGCAGACCTGTGGAAGAGGGAGGAATTTATGACCAAAGAAGAACTAGAGATCACTATTGACCACAACATAGAAAATTTTGATTATATCAAATTGAAAAGTTTTTGTACAAACAAAACAAATGCAGACAAGATTAGAAGGGAAACAATAAACTGGGAAAACATTTTTACAGTCAAAGGTTCTGATAAAGGCCTCATTTCCAAAATATATAGAGAATTGACTCTAATCTGTAAGAAATCAAGCCATTCTCCAATTGATAAATGGTCAAAGGATATGAACAGACAATTCTTAGAGGAAGAAATTGAAACTATTTATAGACATATGAAAATATGCTCCAAATCATTATTAATCAGAGAAATGCAAATTAAGACAACACTGCGATACCACTACACACCTGTCAGATTAGCTAGAATGACAGGGAAAGATAATGGGGAATGTTGGAGGGGATGTGGGAAAACA
This sequence comes from Antechinus flavipes, assembly GCF_016432865.1. Classification (NCBI taxonomy): domain Eukaryota; kingdom Metazoa; phylum Chordata; class Mammalia; order Dasyuromorphia; family Dasyuridae; genus Antechinus; species Antechinus flavipes. The sequence continues at coordinate 356,323,589 of NC_067401.1, forward strand.
GGGACACTGATGGTGGAATTGTGAACATATCCAGCCATTCTGGAGAGCAATTTGGAACTATGCTCAAAAAGTTATCAAACTGTGCATACCCTTTGATCCAGCAGTGTTTCTATTGGGCTTATACCCCAAAGAGATACTAAAGAAAGGAAAGGGACCTGTATGTGCCAAAATGTTTGTGGCAGCCCTGTTTGTAGTGGCTAGAAGCTGGAAAATGAAAGGATGTCCATCAATTGGAGAATAGTTGAATAAATTGTGGTATATGAATGTTATGGAATATTATTGTTCTGTAAGGAATGACCAGCAGGATGAATACAGAGAGGACTGGCGAGACTTACATGAACTGATGCTGAGTGAAATGAGCAGAACCAGGAGATCATTATATACCTCAACAACGATACTATTTGAGGATGTATTCTGATGGAAGTGGATCTCTTCGATAAAGAGAGTTAATTCAGATCAAAGATGGACAGAAGCAGCTACATCCAGAGAAAGAACACTGGGAAATGAATATAAACTGTTTGCATTTTTGTTTTTCTTCCCGGGTTATTTATACCTTCTGAATTCAATTCTCCCTGTGCAACATGAAAACTGTTCGGTTCTGTACACATGTATTGTATCTAGGATATACTGTAACCCATTCAACATGTAAAGGACTGCTTGCCATCTGGGGGAAGGGGTGGAGGGAGGGAGGGGAAAAATCGGAACAGAAGTGAATGCAAGGGATAATGCTGTAAAAAATTACCCTGGCATGTGTTCTATCAATAAAAAGTTATTAAAAAATAAATAAATAAAACTTGGCTATGACCTACTTTATTCTGTATGAACTCAGCTATTACCAATACTACAGAAAAACCTTAAGAAGTATTGACCAAAGTTTTTAAAAATGACAAAAGAAAAGAAAAGAAAAAGAATTCCAGAAAACAAGGGAAGATTTGTATTAATTTATTCAGAATGGAATGTACACAAACAAAAAAAAATACACACTACCACAATAATGCAAACAAAAAGAAGTCAAACACTAAATAATTGAGGGGAAATGGTCTTTGATAGGGTACAGTAAAAATAACTACTTCATAACTAGGAGGTAGAGGACTACTATGGCAGAATACTGTATACATTTTAACATGAGTCGCTATAATGGGTATTTTTGCTTAATAATAATTCTTTCTTACAAGGATGAATCCAAAGCCAAAGAGAGACAGGCAGAGATTAGGAATGGAAAAGTTGATGCTAAGCATTTGGAAAATTAATCAACACTAGCCTTCTCAAAACCACTGTATGCTTCACCACAACCTCTGACCCTCTTCTCCACTTTGTATTCTCAGACCAAATAACTGGTTTTGATTTCTTATTGCCAATAGTGCCTTGTCTATCCAATGGTCCCAACAATGTTCTCCTTGGAAATTATCCTACATCAAACTAGACCCTAACCCTGTACCAAAATTTCCCTGCTGAGATTATAACTCACCCACAGAGATCATTTCTACAAAGAGCAGTGTATAATGATTACAAGATTTTCTTCCTGAAAATCTAGGGCTCTTCAGCCCTATAAGAATAGTTTTTAACTATTTTCCCCTAAAGTAAATTACCTTATATTTCTCCAAATTAAAAATTAGAATGGTTAATGGCTATGGATTTTAGACAGAAGACAGAAGAAAACAACTAGTTGATAATGTACAAAAAGAAAACTCTAGAGGAAACTTATCTCAATATAATGCTAAATCCAAAAGAACTCACCATTATTTTTTTCTTTAAAATACCATTAACTGTCTCCAATTTAGTAGCTTCACCCTGAATAAGAAATGAGGGAGGAAAGATTAGATATCTATTTAACAAAGACTGTTACTTTAGAAAAACATGAGAAAAGTGCTGCTGTCTTAATGTCCTAAATGCAAGCAAAATAAATAAATAAATACATTTCAGCTCATATAAGGCAGAAGCTAACCAGTGGTATTGTTTTCCTATGCAAATATCCTACCACATAACTGGAAAACTACATATGACTGATTATATCTTGAAGTTTAAAAGAGGTGAATAAGGATGCCTAATACCACCATGGAACCTTTGACTCAAAAACCTATTCTAGAGATATGGGTCTCTTTTATTTTTAAGTATTCTAAAACAGAAAACTCCACTATTACTTTGGGAATTCAGTCCCATTGAATAAAAGCCCTTCGTGAAAAGAAAGAAATTTTCATAACTAATGTGAGTATCTGATCAAACATATCCAACCAATTTTTCTTTTTCCTTATTTCTTTGTTGTTATTCAGTCATATCCAACTCTTCATGACCCCATTTTTCCTTTTGGAGGGGCAAAGAAGATTGAACAACAAAAATGTTATGCAGCTAGGTTGGCTAGTTAATAGAGTACCATCCTGAATTCAGGAAGACTCATCTTTTTGAGTTTAAATGTGTCCTCATACACTAACTGTGTGATCTTGGGCAAGTGATGTAAACCTGTTTACCTAAGGAAGGAAAGAAGGAAAGAAGGAAGGAAGGGAAGGAAGGAGGGAGGAAGTGAGGGAAAGAGAGAGAGACAGGAAGGGACGGAGGGTGAAAAAAGGGAGGGATGAAGGAATGAAGGTAGGAATTACAATTAAATGGGGAACAAGAGGGAGGAGGGGAATAATCATTTATTAGCCAGTTACTGTATGCCAGGTGTTTTACAGATATTATCTCATTTAATCTCTGTGACAACAATTTGAAATAGGTGTTATTATCATCCTTATTTTGCAGTTATGGAAACTGAAGCAAACAAAAAACAAGTAATTTGCCCACTATCATACAATAAGTAATTTTCATGGGCTGAAGTCAAATGCAATTCTTCCTAACTCAGACCTAGCACCTTATCCACTTTTCTACCCACTGGCTGAAAAGGGCAGTTAGGAGTAAAGTGGTTTGGAAAGGAAAAGTGTTAAACATATGGAAACTTTGATCTCATCCTTATCATAATTACCAAATAATATACTTTTTTAAGTCTCACTGTGCATGATGTTATGGCTGATTTTATTCAAATATAAATCAACTCTGTCAAGTAAGAAATAGATGAAAAGAAAAATTTCTATAACAAAATTATTATCTATACTGGTTTAAAAAGAAAAGAAAAGAAAAGAAAAAAACAATTCTTAAATGCAGCAAGATCCTATTGGAATGGGCTTCATATAATTGCCCTTGCTCAATAAGAGATCATTTTTAAAAAAAAATCTAACAAGGAAATGGCATACCTCTATGCTTTTAATGCTGCTTTCAATAATGTTTGCAATTCCCATATGAGTCATATTATTCTTGATGTATTTCTCAAGAGCATAGATTTCATCCCATTTACTAAGAATTTTGCGTCTCTTTTCTTCAATCCTTTCAGCCAAATCAGGTAACTCTTCTTCAGTCTTTTCACTTTCAGATGACTCTGAAAATATGAAGAATTTACCTTATAGTGGTCTGTCTTAAAACTGTATTTACTTTGAGCTTTAAAGTAATGTTCAGGGATGACCCCAAGATTTTTGAGAGCTAGTAATAAATCAGAAAGCAAACAGAATTCCATATTTGGAAGAGGTTAGTTTCTAAAGGCATCATGCAAGTCAACAATTGTGTATAGTCAAAAGTCATCCTTTAAAATCCAACAAATTGACTATAATGTATATACGGTAAGATATCTTTAAATGTATCTGAAAAAGGTTTGAGTCACTTTTAAAGGAAAACAATTTAAAGGAAGACAAATAGATCTGAGATGATTATCAAAGTGGGGGAAATGTACATAAATTTTATTTTACACAATGCCCAAGAGTCAAGAACCAGGATTTCTATCCAAATAACAGAAAATCAAAAGAAATATAGCAGGGATCTTCTAGATTACCTAGATGCTAGAAGACTAATTAAAGTCATCTGTCTCGATACTTTCTCTGGAAAATTACGTAAGCATAAACTGTGGATAGAAAGAAGGGTAGATTCTAGAATGACAGATATGCTCAAGAAAGTTAGATTGAGGGAACAGAAATTTCATTTTTTCATTCTAATTTCAAGGAATATGTTCCCTGAGTGGAATGCCTGTCCAGATTATTTAAAATGCTCTGTATATGTGTGTGTGTTTTCTTGTTGAGCTCTGTAGGTGAATTCTTTATAATGTGTGTGATAGGATGTGCCATGGTATTTGATTCTGAGAGTAATAATTGCTAAGGAGCTATTTAACTCAAAGTGTTCCCTAACGGTAAAGTACCAGAATACCTAATTGGAATGGGGGAGGTATGGTCCTTTGAGAAGGGAAAAATTACTCCCTTTTCAGATGAGAAACAATCATTGGAGATTGAAATAACTGACTTGTAGACAGCGCAGCTTTGATCTTTAATCTTTTGTCAAATTATTTCAAAAGAAAAAGAAGAATTTGAAGAGAAGGAAGCTAAAATCTTCTGAGAAATTACTTCAGCAATTCGGTGAAGCTCAGAGGAGAAAACAAGCATAGAACAAACTCTAAGATATGAAGGTGGTTTCAGGATGTTATCTGTATCTAAAGACAGTATTCAAGGCCTTCCACAAGATGATACCTCTCAACCAGTTGGTCCCATCTTATCTCATACTAATCTTCTTTGTGTACTCTCTACTCTTCATCTAATTTCCTCCTAAATCAGGGGTTCTTTATCTGAAGTCCATGAATCTTGTTAAAAAAAATTTTTTTGAGGGGGAGGGATGAACTGTATTTCAATATGGCTGATTTTCTTTGTAATTTATTATATAGTTCCAGAAGTGAATGCAAGGGATAATGTTGTAAAAAATTACCCTGGCATGAGTTCTATCAATAAAAAGTTATTTTAAAAAAAATTATTATATAGTTCCTTTTAAAAACACTGTGAGGAATCCATAATCTTTTAGCAAAGGGGTCTATGACTATTTTGTGATAGTTCTCTGGCATAAGGGAGTCTCTCCTAAGAGGACAAAGAAATTTATTGCCAGAAATCGCAAAAAGGCAAAAGGAAAGAAAGAGAGAGAGGAAAAATGAACAGGATATACAATTGAGAATGTATAGCCTGGCATAAAGTATAATTCACATAAGGGCAGCATTGCATCAAAGAGCATATACCCACATTCACCCTCTCTCTTTTTCTCTCTCTCTTTATCTCTCTCTCTCTCTCTCTCTCTCTCTCTCTCTCTCTCTCTCTCTCTCTCTCTGTCTCTCTCTCCCTGTCTATTTGAATGTCAAGGGCCCGGGCAAAACTTTATTTTTAAAGTTTAGTATCAGGGAGAAAAATAAGTTGGTGGTAAACAAAATATTATTTGGGGAGTTGGCATATCAGAGAAAAAAACATGATGATGGTAGACAAAATATTACTTTGGGGAGGCACTAACCCTCAAAAAGATGATTGCTATATATTTCCAGAAATATGTTTTATAAGCTACATCTCCCTTAATGGGAGAGTGCCATGGTGATTTCAAGAACTGGTCCAGCTGTTTTAGAAAGCAACTTTTAACTATATATAAAAATTTACTAAACTGAGTACACCCATTGACCCAAAAATACTAGTATTAGGTATAACTCTTCAAGAGATAGGACATATGGAACATATGACATAGGAAAACAATCTATATGTTAAAAAGCTATTAATAGGTTATATTTTTTGTTTTAACTAAGAACCAGAAACAGAGGATGCACAGAAATAGCTTGTTGTTCAGTCACTCAGTAGTGTCTGACTCTGTGTCATCCCATGGACCATAACATACTAACTTCCATCTTTCACTATCATGTGTAATTTGTCCAAGTTTATGTGTAAATATTAACTAAATAACATCCCTTATGAATATAAAGTAGAAATGATGAAAAGATTTAAGGATTAGATCTGTTAGAAAAAGTGACTGAAGAACTATGGACAGAAGTGTCCAATATTGTATAGGAGACAAAAACAAAATCATTTCAAAGAAAAGAAAGAGCAAAAAAGCAAAGTGGCTGTTTGGTGAGGACAAATAGCTGAGGAAAAAAAGTAAAGGAGGAAAGAAAAAAAAAAAAGATATACCAACTGAATACAGAATTCCAGAGAATAGCAAGGATAGATATTTTCATAAATGAAATGGAAAAAAAAATGATAGAATGGAAAAAAAAAACCACAGGAAATCTATTCAAGAAAATTAAAGATATCAAGGCAACCCTTCATGTAAAAATGGGCATATTTTTAATAAAAGGCAAAAATGGTAGGAACCTAACAGAAGTAGAAGAAATTAAGAAGAATTGGCAAGAATATACAGAAGAACTATATAAGGGAAACATAAACATCCCTAATAATTATTACAGCATCGTTAATGATCTAGAGGCAAACATCCTGGAGAATGAAGTTAAGTGGGCCTTAAGAAATATGGCTTACAATAAAGCTAGTAGAAATGATGGAACTCCAGATGAGTTATTTAAAATTCTAAAAGATGATCTATTAAAGTGCCACATTCAATATGTCAATAAATCTGGGAAACTCAACAGTGGTCATGGGATTAGAAAAGATCACTTTACTTCTCAGTCTTAAAGAAATGCAATGCTAAGGAATGTTTAAATTACTGAGCAATTGTCTTCATTTCACATATAAGTAAGATTATGCTTAAATTTCTATAAACTAGGCTTCAACAATATGCAAACCAAAAAATACAAGAAGAGCAGGATGGTTGTTAAAGGTATAGAGGAAGGGTCCACATTGCCGACATTCATTGGATTATGAAGAATATGAGGAATAAGGAAAAACAAGTACTACTTTCTTCAAATTAAGTCTGAATTTTGCTCATTATCTAAGGTACAGTCAGCTCCAAATGTGATTTAACTTACTACATTAACATACTACAGAGCTTTCCTACATTTGGCTGCAAAGTATATAATTAATCTGATTTCAATATTAAATGTCCATGTATAGAGTTGCCTTTTGGATTATGGAAAAAGAACATTTGAGTTATCTTGACAAAACTGAATTCGTCTCTTCTCTACTTCATTTTGTACTCCAAGGTCAAAGTAACCTGTTATATTCTATACTTTACTATTCCAGTCCCCTACAATGACTGACATCTTTTTTTTGGTGTTATTTCTAGAAGCTGTTTTAGGTCTTCATGCGTAATGGGCTGAAGCTGAGCAAATGCACTGAGGTCGGGCACTTGAGGCTAATTAGCAATTGGACAATACTCTATTAACATATGCTTGGAGAAAGAATGGCCCCACCTACTCCCAGTGCAAATTGGATGTATTGTATAGGAGATAGTGAAGAAGATTTGGTGGGTGGGGTGAGAGAGGCAGAGGACTGTGACCAGTATTCGGATCATGACTGCTCTCACTTCATATTGCCATTTTCCCCTTAACCTCCACAAAGAATAAAGATCAAGGATTCTCCCTTAACCTGAATTCCTGCCTCCAGCTGATTTTAAAATGCGTGGTCATCACATTCATGGAACTAATCAATTTTGGCCTCTTGAGCATCGGTGCTTGAAGCATAGACCTGTACTATGATGCTTAGTGGTTTTTACCTTGCATTCAAACAGATATCATTCTTTTATTTTTTGAGATTATATTCAGTACTGCTTTCCTCAATTTTTTATTGACTATGAGGGCTACTCCATTTCTTCTAAAGGATCCTTGCTCATAATAGTACATGTAATGTTCACCTGAATTAAATTCACCTATTCCCACACGTTTACATTCACTGATAGCCAATATGTCAGTGTTCATTCTTTCTACATCTTATTGGATTAGATCCAGCTTATTTTGGTCCATAGATCTGACATTCTAGGTTCCTATATACTATTGATTTTTACAGCTTTGTACTTTCCTTTGGTTACCGTCACATCTGTAACTGAGCTTCCTTTTAGCTTTGTCCAAGCTGCTTCATTCTTTCTGGAACTACTTGTAGTTGTTCTTTGTTCCATGGTCATATATTTTATCATTTTAATACTGTCCATGCAGTTTTATTTATTTATTTGCTTATTTTACTGAGGCAATTGGGGTTAAGTGACTTGCCCAGGGTTACACAGCTAAGACGTGTTAAATGTCTGAGGTCAAATTTGAACCCAGGTCCTATTGACTTCAGAGCTGGTGCTCTATCCACTAGCTGCCCCTCCATGGGATTTTGTTGGCAAACATACTGAAGTATGTTTCACTTCCTTCCCTACTAGACAACCTTTTATCAGAATTCTCTACTGTGACCTGTCCATCTTGGGTAACCCTTCAAAGCATAGATCATAATTTCACCGAGTTATACAAGATTCTTCACTATGAGAAGGCAATGATCTAGGAGGGCACATAAAGGGGCACATAAATTGAGGAAATGGCTAAATATGTTATGGAACATAAAAACGATAGTACTTTGCACCTAGAGACATGAAAAGAATAAAGTTATAATTACATAGGAAAAGGACTAGGAAAACAAATGATTAAAGGATTGTGATATTTAAAAGAAAAATAACCTTGAAAAACTTAAGAATTTTGGGTGACTGGAAAGACAGTAATGCTTCTGACAAAAGTTAAGTCTGAGAGAAGAGAAGGTTTCAGGATCAAAATAATGAGTTTTTGTTTGGGAAGTGATGAATTTAAGATGCTAATAAGTCATCTAGTTGGCAATAAATGACTGAAGTTTCAGAGACTATGCTGTATGGATAGATAGATGGATAGATAGAAAGATAGACTGATTAATCTAGGATTCATCCACATAGAGTTGATTAAATGACCACAATTAAGTTGATGAGATTACCCCCATGAGATAGTATAAAGGTAAAAAAAAAAGGAAGGGATGCAGAATAAAGCTCAGGGAACAACTATGGTTAAAGGGCATAACATACATAAGGAACATGCAGAGGAAACTGAAAAGAAGCAATTAAATAGATAAAAGTTGAAAGAGATTTGTTATACAACACGACAGAGGAGAACATAATCATGAGGTAAAGGTGAGCAAAAAAAAAGCACAAGAAGGATGAAAAAGGCTCTTGGATTTGATGATTAAGAGATTACTAGTAACTTTAAAGCAGGTAGTTTCAGATGAACAATGAAGCTGAAAACAAGAATGTAGAGTAAATAGAAATGTAAGAAAAAAAGATGAAATATGGATTGTAAGAAATTAGCACCAAACGGGAAAAGAGATATATAAAATGATTGCTAGTTGCAATGAAAATTTTAAAATGAAAAACTTTAAAAATGAAGGAGACATGACGTTTTCTGTGAGCAATTGGGGAATCCATTCTGTAACTTGTATCAGTGATTCATTCTGATTTGATTAGATGGTACAGTGGATAGAGTACTGGGCCTAGAGTCAGGAAGACCTGAATTCAGATACAATATAAGATATTAGTTATGTGCCCCTGGGAATGTCATGTAAGCTCTCCCTGCCTCGGTTTATTCAACTATAAAATATTGTAAAAGCAATAGCATCTGTTTTCCAGGGTTGTTGAAAGGATAAAAATAATAATTAGAAGAGTGCCTTATACATAGGAAGTGATTAATTAAAGCATCTTTTTTTTCTTCCTATTCAAATAATTAAAAACTTTCATAGGGCTTTAAGATTTAGTAGTATGTCTAAAGTTGTTTGTTTTTTTGTTTTTTTTGGGGGGAGGGCATGTGTGTATACACATATACATACATACATATGTACATACATACACATATACATACACATATCTATGTGTGTGTTTACTCTTAGTCCCAGGAAAATGGCAATAGATCAATCATTCAATTACTTGCCTGGTGTAGCACAAGGAGTGTGACCAAGAAACTCTTCTAATTTCAATTCAGTTCGGAGTCTGTAAGTACAGAAAAGAAAAGAGTGAATAACAATTTGCATCATTATTATCCCACTCTATATTTTGCATCCTAATAGCCAAAATATAACAAGAAATATTTTTAATAGCTACTGCTTTTAACTTTTCAAAAGTAAACTGGCAATTTGGCTCCTATGCTAAAATAATAAAATTTTAAAATTAAAAATAAGTTTGACATTAATAATGAAGAGAATAAATCATTGAAAAACATAACCAAGTATAATTTCACTATTTAAAGAGATAATCTTCTAAAGTAAGAACAATTAATTTCCTTTCATTTTCAGCTCATCAATATAGTAAGCAAAAGATGATAGGAAAATATAATGATGAAAGTTGGAGGGGATGTGGGGAAACTAGGTCACTAATACATTGTTGGTGGAACTGTGGGTGGATCCAACCATTCTGGAGAACAATTTGGAACTATGCTCAAAAAGTTATCAAACTGTGTCTACCCTTTGATCCAGCAGTGCTACTACTGGGCTTATATCCCAAAGAAATCTTAAAGGAGGGAAAAGGACCTGTATGTGCCAAAGTGTTTGTGGCAGCCCTCTTTGTAGTGGCCAGAAACTGGAAACTAAGTGGATGCCCATCAATTGGAGAATGACTGAATAAATTGTGGTATATGAATGTATTGGAATATTATTGATTGGTAAGAAATGACCAGAAGGATGATTTCAGAGAAGCCTTCATCAGTGATGAAGAGAGCCATCTACACCCAGAGAGAGGACTGTGGGAACTGAATGAGAATCACAACATAACATTCTCACTCTTTATTGTTGTTTGCTTGCATTTTGTTTTTTTACTCATTTACTTTTCTTTTTGACCTGATTTTTCTTGTGCAGCAAAAGAATTATATAAATATGTTCACACATATTGCATTTAACATATAGTTTAAGAAATGTAACACCAATTGGATTTTTTGCTATCTAGGAGAGGGGATGGGGAAAGGAGGGGAAAATCTGAAACATAAGACTATGCAAGGGTCAATGTTGAAAAACCATCTGTACATGTTTTGAAAATAAAAAGCTTTTGGGGCAGCTAGGTGGCGCAGTGGATAGAGCACCAACCCTGAAGTCAGGAGGACCTGAGTTCAAATCTGGTTCAGACACTGTCTAGCTGTGTGACCCTGGGCAAGTCACTTAACCCCAATTGCCTCAGCAAAAAAAAAAAAGAAAAGAAAAGAAAAAGCTTTTAAAATATGTAGTAAGCAAATAGCTGCTTAAGGAAATAAAGTTAAACAATATTTAAAGCTAAATAATATTTCACAGGAAAAAAGAAAATAAGATTCTGGCTCCAGTTTTCATACACCTAACAAGGGGGTGTATGAAAACTGGAGCCAGAATCTTATTTTCTTTTTTCCTGGTTCCTGGTTCATAGTATGTTTGGAGTCTTGGAAATATTCAAAAAATGGCTTTAGATTTAAAAGGAAGGTGGAAGGAGAAAATTGCAATTAGATATACATCAAGAGAGTAATTAAAATATAGGAAGAGTTGTGGCAAAAACTCAGAAGTAGCAAAAACCAAATTCTTTGAAAGTGCTCATACCCAGCTCTTTTTGTAATGATAAAGAATTGGAAATTGAGGTGATGTCCATCAATTGGGGAATGGCTAAACAAGTCATGGTATATAATAATAATGGAAAATCATTGTGCCATAAGAAATGACAAGCAAAATGATTTCAGAAAAATTTGGAAAGGCATGAAATGTTGCAAAGTGAAGTGAGCAGAACCAGTAAAACATTGTGCACAGTAAGAGCAGTATTGTACAATAATTAACTGTGAATGACGTAGCTATTCTCAATAATAAAATAATCCAAGATAATTCAAAAGGACTCATCATGAAAAATACTATCCACTTCCAGAGAAAGAACTGACAAGTCTGAATATAGATTGAACCATGCAACTTTTTACTTAATTTTTTTATGCATTGTTTTTGGTCTGTGTTTTCTTTCACAATATGAGTAATATGAAATATGTTTTGCATGATTGCAACCTACGTCAAATTGATTGCCATCTTAGAGAAGGATAAGGGAAAGGAAGAAGAGAAATAATTTGAAATAAAAAATGTTTTAAATAAATGTTCAAAATTGTTTTATGTGTAACTGAAGAAATAAAATATGATTTTTAAGAAGAAAATGCTGAGAGACTCCATGGTCTCAGATCCTCACAAAAATGCACAATAGACAGGTGGTAAGGAAGAAGAACTATAGATCATAATGCAAGGACATCAATTTGGCCTTGTCACTGGGACTTGGTTAGATAAGATTGATGACTTGAATATGACTCTAATGGAGAATAACTGATTTTTTCTTTTTTTTTCTTTTTTTTAATATAAAACAATAGTATAGCTATAAGTGGAAATAGATGCTCTTGTCATGTGACAAAATCCATGAAACAGAAAAAGAAAGCATGATGGACAGAATGATCAATGAAGAAAGAAGCAGAAGAATTATTATCATTAGAGTAAACTAACAGACCACCCTGACAGAGAACAGAAATAGATGAAGAGTTTAGGAAAGAAACCACAAGTCTGACAAAAAAAAAAAAAAGTACAATATAGTAGTGAAGGGAGACTCTCATCTCTTATTAATCTATTCTTCCCAAAATTTGCCTTGTTATAAATATGAATTTATCTTTCAAACAGCAATGAAATTAATAAGGAAGATACTTGTTTTCTGTTTCAGATTCTCTCAAATAAGAAAGAACTTGTTGCTAGATTTGAAATAATTAATAACATTCTCAGGGAAAAAAGTGACTATTACTTCTTAGAATAAATGCTTTTTGAAAGAAGGAAGGAGTTAACAAATAAGAAGAAATTTTGCAGTAGTCTGACACATGTTGCATCTGAAAAGAATAGATTTTAAATGGTTCAGAGAATTATTAGAATTCCATGGACTAAATTCTTGCAAAGGAAATAACCCTAGGAGGAATAGAAAATTCTCAAAAATGAAATTTTGAAATCACAAAGAAAAATACTTCTAATGAAAAGGAGGAAATGGTAATTGCCTAAAGAGATCAAAGTGATTACATGAGGAATGCATCATCCAACTTTGATTTTGTAATAATAGCAAATGAAAGCAAGGGAAAGGAAAAGAGGGTAAAAAGAAAGATGTGGCTAGTCCTATAAAAATAATTTCACAAACACAGTATCATTATTGAATGTGTATCCCAAAAAGATCATAAAAGAGGGGAAAGAATCCACATATGTATATATGTTTGTAGCAGCTCTTTTTATGGTAGCAAGGAATTAGAAATTGGATGCCCATAAATTGGAAAATGGCTGATTAAATTATGGCATATGACTGTAATGTAATATTATTGTTCCATAAGGAATGATAAGCAGACAGATTTCAGAAAAACCTGGAAAGACTTACATGAATTGATACTGAGTGCAGTGAGGAGAACCAGGAAAACTTTACACACAGTAACAGCAAGAAATGTGTGATGATCAGTGATGACTCTGATAGACTTAGCTCTTCTCAGCAATACATAGATTCAACACAATTCCAATAGAATTGGATAGAAAAAGCCATTTACATCCAGATAGAGAAATATGGAGACCAAATATACATCAAAACATATATTTTCACCTCGTTTGTTTGTTTTTTTCATGGTTTTTGCCTTTTGTTTTGGCTATTCTTTCACAACATGACTAATGTGAAAATATTTTTAAATGATTGCACATATATAACCTTTATCAGATTGTTTGCTTTCTTGAGGGAAGGGAGTGAAGGGAAAGACAAATAAAAAAGAATTAGAACTCAAAATAGTACAAAAATGAATGTTGAAAGCTATCTTTATATGTAATTGAAAAAATCTATTAAGTAAAAAACAAAAACAAAAACAAAACAAAAAAATCATAGTTTCAGGAATTCTTAAGCTCAGAATGAGCAATGGCCTATAAGGAAAGAGAAAAGAAGAGGATTAAATAATAGTTTGTAGACCAGCAGGATGATTTCAGAGAGGCCTGGAGAGACTTACATGAACTGATGCTAAGTGAAATGAGCAGAACCAGAAGATCATTATACATGGTAACAACAAGACTATAAGACAATCAGTTCTGACAGACATGGCTCTCTTCAACGTTGAGATGATTCAAACCAGTTCCACTTGCTCACTGATGAAGAGAGCCATCTACATCCAGAGAGAGGACTGTGAGAACTGAGTGTGGTGCACAACATAATTTGTTGTTTGCTTGCATTTTATTTTGCTTCTCTCACTCTTTTTTTTTTTTTTTTTTTTTACTGGTTTGATTTGATTTTTTTTGTGTGACACAATAATTGTGTGTATATATACATATATTGAATTTAACATATATTTCTACCATGTTTAACATATTTTGGATTGCTTGCCATCTAGGGAAGGGGGTGGGAAGAAGGAGGGTAAAATTGGAACACAAGGTTTTGCAAGGGTTAATGTTGAAAATTATCCATGCATATGTTTTGAAAAATAAAACTCTTTAATAAAGAAAAAAAAGAATAAAATAAAAAAAGAATGGTTTGTCCCTGCAGTAGATTAAACAATGATGTATGACAACGGAGAAATCAAAGCTCCTAAATATCGTTTTTGCTTCTCTTTTTCTCTGCCAATAAGAAATTTGACTAGAAGGCAGATATTAGATTGGCTAATAAGAAATGGATTGTGAGGGTAAGAAAGGATCATCAAGAAAATCATGATTTGCCATCAAATCAGCTGTATATTAATTAATCCATCAATCAATAAGCATTGATATTAAGCAACTACTATGTGTCAAGCACTATGCTAGGTATCAGAAATAAAAATGTAAGAAATGAAACAGGAATTTGCATCTTCTAAGATAAACTCTATCCTACAATTCTGTGATTAAAAAACAAAACAAAACAACAACAAAAACGAAAATGATGCCTGAAACAATTCCAAAGAGTATTGCAGGATTGAAGAATAGCATATGTTTCCCTGTTTTGTAAAGGAAGAGTCACAATCTTTAAGAAAGAAAACTTGACTTCATTTCCTGGCAAAATTCTAGCATCTGTTATTAAAGGTGTTATTAGGTTGGTGAATGTTTAATAAAGACATGGCTCCCAAAGAAATGAGATAGTTTCATCAAGGACAGGTTATGCTACACTAATCTCATTTCCTTTTTTCATAGGTTATAATTAAACTAACAGACCAGGAAAATGCTACTGATGATAACTCTATTCTTTTGAAAAAAAATTAGAAAGAGACGTGGACTAGACAATAGTATTGTTAGATGGAATTAGAACTAGTTGAGCAGCCTGACTCAAAGAATTATGACAAATAGTTTGATGTGGATATACAAGAAGGTCCTGAGTGATGTACTCAGGTAATCTGCATTCATCCCAGTGTTGTTTAATCTTTCTATTAATGCCTTGGATAAATATGTAGATGGCTATGATTTTTCAGATTTTCAGATAACATAAAGCAAGCATGGAGAGCACTGATTAATAATTATTCTGACAGCTTTAAACACTAGAACATATCTAATCAGATTAAATTTAACATGCATATGTGTATATATATTCTTAAATTTTGTTTCAAAAACTGAAGTGATGCTATTGATCAGAGAAATGCAAAGTAAGACAACTCTGAAATACCACTACATATCTCTCAGATTGGCTAAGATGACAGGAAAGGACAAGGACAAATGTTGGAGCGAATGTGGAAAAACTAGAATACTAATACATTGTTGGAATTGTGATGAATCCAGCCATTCTGGAGAGCAGTTTGGAACTATGCTCAAAGGGTTATCAACATGTGCATACCCTTTGATCCAGCAGTGTTTCTACTGGGCTTGTATCCTAAAAAGATCTTAAAGGAAGGAAAGGAATCCACATGTGCAAAAATGTCTATGGCAGTTCTTTTTGTAGTGGCAAGAAACTGGAAACTGAGTGGAAGCCTATCAATTGGACAATAATTGAATAAGTTATGGTATTTGAATATTATGGAATATTATTGTTCTGTAAGAAATGATCAGTAGAATAATTTCAGAGAGGCCTGGAGAGACTTCCATGAACTGATGCTGAGTGAAGTGAATAGAACCAGGAAATCATTATCCATGGCAACAAGATTATATGATGATCAATTCTGATGGACGTGGCTCTTTTCAACAACAAAGTGATTAGAGCCAGTTCAATGATCTTATGATGAAGAGACCTATCTATACCCAGAGAGATGATTGTGGGAACTGAGTGTGAATTACAACATAGTATTTTAACTTTTTGTTGTTGTTTGCTTGTTTTTTTTTCTTTCTCAATTTTTCAATTTTGATCTGATTTTTATTGTGCAGCATAATTGTTGAAATATGTATAGAAGAATTGCACATGTTTAACATATGTTAGATTTCCTACCTTCTAGGGGAGGGAGTGGGAAGAAGAGAGGGAGAAAAAAAATTTGGAACACAAGACTTTATAAGGGTAAATGTTGAAAACTATCTTTGCATGTGTTTTGAAAATAAAAAGCTTTTAAAAAATTGAAGTGATGATGAGGGAGTCTTGACTAGATAGCATTTTTTTAAAGGTCTAAGAATTTTTAATAGGCTTTAAGCTCAATATGAGTCAACAATGTAATATGATGTCTAAGAAACGTGATGAAATGCTAACCTGTATTTATTGAAGCATTCTATGCAAGACAAGAGAGTATCATAATAGTATTATCTTGACCAGACAACATCAGTACTATTAAACTCAATTCTGTCCTCCACACATCAGGAATGGCATAGTTAAAATAGGAAATATGTAATGTTGTACAATTTGAGATGAGAGGCCTTGAGTTCATGCCATATTAAGATCCATTTAAGAAACTGGGAATATTAAACATGAACAAAAGAAAAATGTCACATGATATATATTCAGGTATTTAAAACACTGTAATATACAATAGTTATTAGACATTTTCTACTTGATCTTAGAAGTCATAACTAGGAACAATGATAAAAATTTAAGTCTGTCATGAATAAAACTTTTTAATATTAAGAGCTACCCAAAAATCAAGGTTACTTTAGGTACTAAGGTTACTAAAGTAACCTTTAGGTAGGCAGGTAATGGGTTCCCCCTCAGTAAAGGTCCAATATATTATAATGAGGATTCTTGATCAGGAATATGTTAAGTGTATTAGCCTCTAATGTCCTTTAAAAATATGACATTCTGTGAAATATTTATTGAAGCTCTCTTTTGCACAAAACCCAAAGGGCTTATGGTTATGGTCCAGCAATGGTTAGATAAGAAATCATCCCTACCAGCTTAGAAAAATTTAGTGGAAAGAGGTGAAGATAACTTTGTATGCTCAACAACTAACAGAATGAATTATACATAGTGGGTATCTCAGACATTTAACCTGTCCTAGCTGTGTGACCCTAGACAAGTCCTTTAACTCCAATTGCCTCAGCAAAAATAAATCAACAAAAATAAAAAGATATAATTTGGATATGGCAGTCTATAATAAATACCTTAACAGATATTTAGAAAAAATTTCAGGATGATGCAAAAAACAGTGAAATTGCAATTAGGGATCAAGGTAGACATCATGAAGATTAGGTTGGCCTATAATGGGAAAATATGTAGAAGAGGGCATCTCAAGCAGAAGAGGCAGAATGAGAAAAGGATCAGATACAGAAAAAAACTGAAATAATATGGAGAACAGTGAGTTACCTAGGTTGTCTGAAATATAGAATACCAAAGTGGGAAGAAAACTAAATTGGAAGATTGAGCCTAGTCTCAGAGACATTTAACAAAGTGAGTTTAGACTTCATTTTATAGGAAAACAATCATTTTCAAAGCTTTTTTGATCAGGAGAGTAATATAGGATTAGTTGATAGTACCTTGTAGTTTGAATTTAGAAATATGATAATAGAATGTAAACTTATAGAAAGCAGGAATTCTTTCTCCCTTAGCACTTTCTTTAAAAAAAAAAAAATGTTCAGCATGTACTACATTGTCTTGAACATGAAGGAAGCTTTTCTTGAAGGAAAAATTCAATTCAAAACAGCAAATATTTATTCACTACTTACTAAGGGTAAGATACTCTACTAGTGTAGAACCAGTAATACCAAAAATAAAATATCCCTAGTCTTCAAGAAACATACTCTCTTGGAGAATATAACATCAATAAGTAAAGAAAACATCGTTTTAGAAGAGAGAATACTAACAGTTTGAGTTAACCTTTTAACAGAAAAGGTTTCATATAAGAGTTAGTTTATGAGCCAAAGTTTGAAGGACAACCTAAATTTTAAGAGTAAGACTGTTCAGGAAGTATATTTCAAGCATTTCTTGGATTCCTCAGTGCTTAGGACAGGGCCTGACATATATTAAGTGCTTAATAAATGCTTATTAATTGTTTGAATAAGGACAGTCTGTAGAAAGGCTTTGAAAGCAGGGCATGAGATGGCAAATTTGAGAATAGCTATTAAGCTGGAATACCTAAAATGTAAAGCGTATAAATAAGAATATGAGTTTGCATTTTATACTATAGGCAAGAGGGATTACTGATGGTCTTTAAACAAGATAGTGATATACCTTCATTTTAGATTATTTTCATATCTCTTGGAAGATGGATTGGAAAGGTAAGAACTGAAAAGCAATAAGAAAAACTAATGGACTACTGCAATATACCATGTTTTGAACTAAAATCATAGCAATGTGAACGGAGAAAAAAAAGATGATATGTACATGATACATGATACAAATGTAGATGATATGGAGTTAGAAATTAGACTATAACTCCTTTAAAAAAAATCATAGACAACTGGTCCATGGTGATTCTTAAATCTAGCTGAATTTTAACAAACACTATTGCCCTTTGACAAAACTGGCAACATTCTAGCTTTGTCTTAGGTCCAAAATATGGGCTGCTTTTACATGACATTACAACACATTTTGTTTGTTTGTTGGGGCATCTCCATTTATAATGGATTCAAAATAAGAAAAGACCATGATATCCTTTGGTATCAGCTTACCTTTCCAAAGTAAGCTTTCAACAAATGAACCCAGGTACCACCACCTATGCCTCCAGCGAGAGACTGAGTCTCCCCCTAAATCTGGACCGAGTGACTGCCCAGAATGAGTTCCCAATATCAAGTCCAAGCTAGATGAGTTATGGCTAGGCAAGGGGCCATGGGAGTTTAGTAACAGGATTGACAAAAGCACACATAACATGAAATATCTGCAGGTTGAATTTAATCATACCAAATATATGTTTAAAATAACAAGTTATGTAAAGAATAAAACACTAAGCTTTATGACACTCACTTTTCATTCCTTTCCAAAGCTTCTTTGGCCACCCTCACAAGCCTCTTTACTTCTTTTCTGGCTGCTTCTATGTCTGAGGTCATCACGGTTCTCTTCTCCATTCCCTTCACTTGATCCAGCAAAATCTTGCAGTGTGGTCACACAAAGGAATAAAATAAGACACAAGAGTACATGAAAAATTGCATAATTAGGAAATTTCATTCTTTATTCAAGATGTCCCATGGCCTTTCTAGACTTTTAGGACCAGGAACTTAGTGAGTCATTTAGTGGTAGGAAGTTTTTCATCAAAATGTTAGATGTAATGTGAAGGATTTATAGTCTGGAAACTCAGATTAAGATTCCAGTTAAGAAACAAGTACCTAAGTGACCTTGAGCAAGTTATTTAATTTCAGTTAAAAGTAAGTTTTCTTGTCCCTAAAATGATGAGATTGGACTAGATGGACTCTGATTTCTTTTCCATCTCTAAATCTAGGATCTTATGAATGTCTTTCTTCCAGTGACTTTGAGGTTGTGAATTTTTCCCTAATATTAGAAAAATCTGAATATGTTGTATTAAGCTTTGTTTATATTTATGAATGAAATAATTGAGATAAAAGATGTCTATTGACTATCCAGACTTGAACATACCTAGATAATCTCTAAAAATGATTGATAGATGTTTTAATATGTTTTGTTTTTGGACAGTTTTGTATCACATCCATAGATTAAGCACTTTAAGCAGCATAACATGTTTCTGATCCTAGAGAGTCCTGAAAAGGAAAGAAGTATTCTGTGCCTTTTTTTAAGGTTTAAAAAAAAATAACCATGGCAATCCAAATGAAAGTGTAGGTTGATTGATACCTTTCCTTCATCAATCAAGTGTTGTTTGAATAATTATATATAAAGAGATAGGAAACTTTTCTTCTGGTCTTAGAAAAGGAAAAGACAAATTGATCAGTTAGTCAATAAACATTTAAGTATCAACTAATTAAGAAATTGAGTTACAAAGAAAGATAATCTATGCTCTCTAGGAGCTCACAGTCTAACAGAAGAGAAACAAACAAACAAGTTATCTACAGGATGGAAGACTTAAGAATTAAATGGACTAGGAAAGTATTGAAATGAGTTAAGAACAAAAAGCAATGAAGGAGATAGGGGAAAGAACATAGTTGTTCATTTTCTATTGAAATGGAGGCCGTTTTAAACATGGAGTCAGTTATACCAAAAGGAAGTTGATATAGAGTCTTTCTATTGTTATCTCCATACTTATTTGCTTGTTGATCTTAATCCTTTCCAGAGGCTAATCAAGAAAGTATATTTGACAATTTACAGAGCTTCAATGTCATACAAAGATAAATTTTAATTCAGGTATAACAAGTCATACTTAAAGAGATCACTGTCTTTGAATCATATTTTCTATGATATTAAAACAAAATGCATTAAAAAATTCAATAAAAGAAGGCATTATTTTTTTTTTTAAGATAATTATATGAAGATAGGGATAGGGAGCAGAGAGCCAGGTGGTACAGCAGAGAGAGCACATGTCTCATATATTTTCTAGGAGTTTGACCTTGAGAAAGTCACTTAACTCTGTTTTACCTCCATTTTATCATCTGTAAAATGAACTGGAGAAGGAGATAGTGAACCATTCCAGCATTTTTGCCAACACAAGGTTAAAATGGGGTTACAAAGAGAATCAGGAGTGAAATAAGCAGAGACTAGACCTAGGATTTCATTGGTGTGAGAAAACCCATGTAAGGAAATTCCTTCTTGCAATGAAGCCCTAAGAGGCTTGCTTAGAGTTCCACAGTGACTGTGTGTCAGAGATAGGATTTGAAACCAAGTTTTCCTTTCTTCAAAATCAGTTTTCTATTTGACCAGGCTACACTTGCCTAGCTGTGGCACAAGTAAAGAAATCATAATCTTAGGGATAATACCTCAAACAATTTATACGATCATAGGTTTATAGATTGTAGTACAACTAAGTGGCACTTTGGATGAAGAATTAAACATGGAATTAAAAAGCAATGATTTCAAATACGGCCTTAGACATTCCCTGAGCTGTGTGATTTTAATCGTCACATAATTCTACCTTCCTCCCTCAGTTTCCTCATACATAAAAAGAAAATAATAGCACATTGCCTATCTCCAAAAGTTGTTGTAAGGAAATAAAAATAACATTTATAAAGTAATTTGCAAACCTTAAATAGCTATATAAATGCTGTTATTATTCTGAGCTCAGTGGGAACTCATCTAATTCAATACTTTTCATTTTATGAGTATACTCCTTCAGGGGAAAAGTAGATATTCAATGAAATCGAGAACTTTCAAACATTCATGATGAAAAGACAAGAATTGAATAGGAAATCTGATTTTCAAATACAGGACTCAGGAGAAGCATAAAAAGATAATCAGGAAATGGAAATCATAAGGGATCTAACAAGGTTCAAGGCAAACATAGATATTCAATGACATAGAGAACTTTCAAGCATTCATGATAATAAGACAAGAATTGAATAGGAAATCTGATTTTCAAATACAAGATGCAGGTAAAGTAGAAGAAGATAATCAGAAAAGGGAAACCATAAGGGACATAACAAGGTTTATCTGTTTATATTCCTACATGGGAAGATGATACTTGTAACTCAAAAGAACTTTCTTATTATTATGGCAGTTAGAAGTAGTATATGAAGACAGAGGATATAGGTGTGAGTTGACTATGAAGAGCTAATATCTAATAAATAAAATAAAATAAAGGAGTGAGAAAGAAATGCACTGGAAAGACAGAATGAGTGAGAGAGAAATAGAATGGTGCAAGTTATCTGCCATAAAAGTGGCAAGAAAAAACTTTTACAGTAGAGGGGGAAAGTGGAGGAGAGAGGGAGTAAATAAACCTTACTCACCAGAATTTGTTCAAAGAGAAAATCACATCCACATTCAATAGAAAAGAGGGAAGAGTGATAGACGAGAGGCTATATTGGGGGAGGGACTGATTAGAAACATTTTTGAAGAGAGACAGGTTAAAAGGAAAGAGAAAATAGAATATACTTTGTAGATATACAGTTAGAAATGGTAATTTTATGTTATTTTTTTTCCTTATGCCTTAATCTTTTTTATTAAAGCTTTTTATTTATAAAACATATGCATGAGTAAATTTTTCAACATTGACCCTTGCAAAACCTTCTGCTCCAAATTTTCCCCTTCTTCTTCCCACCCCTTTCTTAGATAGCAGGTAGTCCAATACATTAAATATGTTAAATATATGTTAAAACCAATATATGTTTACATATTTATACAGTTATCTTGCTGCATAAGGAAAATCAGATTAAGAAGGAAGGGAAAAAATACTGTGAAAGAAAACAAAATGCAAACAACAACAGAGAGAGAATGTTATGTTGTATTCCATACTCTGTTCCTATGGTTCTCTCTCTGGGTGTAGATGGCTCTCTTTATCACTGAACAAGTGAAACTGGTTTGAATCATCTCATTGTTGAAGAGAGCCAGGTCCATCAGAATTGAACATCATATAGTCTTCTTGTTGCTGTGTATAATGATCTGCTCATTTCACTTAGCATCAGTTCATTTAAGTCTCTCTAGCCTCTCTGAAATCATCCTGCTAGTCATTTCTTACAAAACAATAATATTCCATAACATTCATAGACTATAATTTACACAGCCATTCTCCAATTGATGGGCATCCATTCAGTTTCCAGTAGAAATAGTAATTTAAAAAAGAATTTTGAAGCAAATTTCTCTGATGAAAGCCTCATTTCTCAAATGTATAGGAAATTGAGTCAAATTTATTTTTAAAAAGCCATTTCCTAATTGATAAAAGATCAAAAGATATGATCTATGTCCAAAAGTTTATAAAACCATGCTTATCCTCTACCTAACAATACCACTAAGTATAAATCCCAAAATTGATTTAAAAAAAAAGAAAAGAACCTATATGGATAAAAATATTTATAGTAGCTCTTTTCTCAAGCAAAGAATTGGAAATTAAGGGGATGCCCATTAATTGGGGAATGACTGAGTAAACTGTGGGAGATGATGATGAAGAAATATTATTATTCCATAAAAAATGATGAACAGGATACTATCAGAAAAACCTAGAAAGTCTTCCATGAGTTCAAGCAAACTGAAATGTATTGTGTACAAAGTAGCAGCAAAAGTGTAGGATGATCAACTGTGAATGATTCTGCTATTCTCAGCAATACAATGATCCTAGACTGCTCTGAAGGACTTATGTGAAAAATGCTATCTATAACCAGAGAAAGAACTGATTTTTTGAAATAGATTGAAGCATACTTTTTAAATTTTACTTTTTTTTTCTTGAGGGTTTTTTGGGGGGTGGGGTATGGATCTATATTTCTTTTGCAGCATCACTTTTATGGAAATGTTTTGTACAACTTCATATGGGCCCTCTCCATTAGAGGGTTGTGAGGTAGAAGGAGAAAACTCTGGAAATCAAATTTTAAAAAACAAATGCTTTCCCATTTGATCCATGTGCATGCCATAGCCTAAAATTCTTTTTTAATGGCATCACAAATTTGGACATAGTGAAAGACTCCAAAAAAAAAAATGAGTTATAAAATATGTCAAAACAAGGAGGAATCACAGAATCTCAGGTTTGGAAAGAGTTTCAAAAGCCGTATTGTTCAATCAATATCTGAAAAAGACTTCTCTCTATAGTTATGCTACCCTCTTTACTTCTCTGCTCTATATGAGACCAATAACCACTCTTCTCATTCTGGCTTCTCTCTTTGCTCTGATGTTTTGGTACTCCTACTACTACTCCTTTTTAGTTTCCTTTATTGGAGCATCATAGTCCTGGACCCCAACTGTGGATATACCTTAATGTCCTCTTTTGGAACAACTTCTTTTTTATCTTCACATCCTTTCCAGGTTATTTCATCACCTCTAAGCAGACGACTCTTGAATCTCTATGTCTAAATCTGCCTATCTCCTATATTTCAATACTAGGCACAAATGGTTCATTGAACATTTCAAACAGGATGTTTTAACTCAACATATGTATAAACTAGAACTCTTTATTTTCCCCTTAAAACTTGCCCAATTCCTCAACTTCGCTATTTCTACCAAGAGTGCCTTCTTTCAGTAATACTGGTTTGCAACCTAAGTCATCCTTATCACCAATTCACTTCTGACTGTATGTCTTGTCAATTTACATTCCTTTCATTCTATCCATTGCCTTCCTTCTACTCACAAGACTAACACACTCATTTATGCCCTCATCACTTTTCTTCTACATTATAATAATAGCTTCCTTAATGGTCTTTCTCAACATCTTTCCCTCTCTAATCCATCCATCTTTCACACACCTGCCAAAGTGATTTACCTAAAGTGCATGTGTGACCATGTCACTCAGTAAACTCTCAAGGGCTTCCCATTCCCATAGGAATTCTAGTATTGAATACAAATACCTATGATTTCATCACTTGGTGATTTCATGAGTTCCCATGGATTTAATTTTCATTTCTATGACAATGACTTCCAAATGTATCTATCTTTTGCCAACCTCTCGGCTAAGCTCCAATCTTTCATCTCCAATTGCCATTCAGAAATCCCTAAATGAGTGTTCAGTAGACATCTTAAATTCAACATGTCTAAAAGCAAATTCATTATCTTTTCCCTAACCCCAGCCCTACCTCACAATATCAAGTTTACAAACTGAGATCATTAACTCTCACTCCCTCCCACCCTCATGTCCAAATTGTTGTCAAGACATGTCAATTGCATTCTTAGATCATTTCTCAAACATGATCCCTTTCTCTCATCTAATCTTGCAATTTACCCTGATACAGGCCTTCATCATCTCATGCTTGGATTCTTATATTACTTAGTAACCTGTTACTAGGTCTGTTTTCTTCAAGTCTCATTCCCTCCAATCCATCCTCAATTTAATTGTCAAAGTGATTTTCCTAAAATATAGGTCTAACCATGTTACCCCATCCCTTCCCCATTCAAGAAACTCCAAAGGTTCTTATTTGGTGTTCAAAGTCCTTCATAACCTGGCTCTCCCCTCTATCTTTCCAGTCTTACATCTTATTCTTGGTTGTGTATTCTTGGTTTGAATGATACAAGCCTCCTTGCTGTTCTATAAACGAGACAGTGTCCCTTAGCTCTGGGCATTTTTTCTGGCTGTCCTCCATACCTGGAATGCTCTTCTTTCTTCTCTTCATCTACTACCTTCCCTGGCTTTCTTCAAGTTTCATCTAAAATCACATCTTCTTCAGGAAGCCTTTCTCAACATATCTTAATTCTAGTACCTTCTCGATTTTTAATTATTTCCTATTTATCCTATTTATAACTTGTTTGTATGTATGTGTTTGTCTATTGGCTTTCCCATTAGATTGTAGGGTCCTTGAGAGCCGGAACTGTCTGTGGTCTTTTGTTTTTATCTCCATGCTTTGAACAAATGCTTATTGACTATCTAATTGACTGATATCTATTTTATCCACAAACTGTTTAAAATCTGTTTTAAAACCTTGATGAGTTCTAAATAAAGTATTTTCCTAATCTAATATCACAGTAACATAAAGAAAATCAAATATTTATTCTAAAATGACTTATTCTTTTTTGTTTTGTTTTTATTTTTGTTTTGTTTTGTTTTGTTTTTTAATGACATATTCTTGATGAAATCATGATACCTTTTCCTAATCACAATTTCCTTTTTTTTGCGAAACCATCCCTTAAATAACAAAGTCTGAAGTAAAGGCCAGAGGACTGTTGTTGAAAGATTTCATTGTCTTCTTTTTTAAAGATAGGGGAAAATGTTCATTTCTTTCCTGTTTTATCTCTCCTTGCTTCTACAATCTTTCAAACTGCTCAGCAATCATATTCCACAGTTCTTCTAGTTTTCTAGTATGTGATCCATCTTGATCTAATACTTTGAATTCATCAAAGTATTTTTATGTTATTTCCTTATTTGCTTAGCCAGGGTTTCAAATACCTATTGGTGGTGTTTGTTCTGTTCCTTCCAGTTCAAAGATCAATACCCTTGTCTGAGAAATCAGGAGCAAAGTGTTAAGTAGTTCTTCTCACCATCAATAATTATCATCAGCTCATCTGCTCTTCATGTGATGTTTCTCCTTTGATAGATGCCTTCTCCAAGAAAAAAAAAAAACAAATGTAAAAAAATTCAAATAACAAAACAATAGCAACTAAGTTGAGTAAAAAAAATAAACTCTTTAGAAACAAAAATAGTTGAGTATCTTAAACTTCTCAGAAGCTCACACTTCTGGGTATGTTTCTGGGAACACTATATTTGTTGAGAATATTTTCTGGGTTATACTCCAGAAGTCACAGGACATTTTAAAGCCAATTTTTTCAATAATCATTGAGTTTAAATCAGGCTATGCAAATGTTAGACTTCCTTTCCAAATAGCCCATACAAAACAAACTATTTTTGAGAATCTAATTTTATCCACACTAAGAAAAAAGGCTTTATTTGTTTAAAAAAATAGGAAGAAAAATTTATATCTTTAAGAATCTACAAGTCTCATAGATCCAAGATTCAAAAGAAACAATGTAAGCTAGTCTTGCTACTTCATTAGACTATATTACAAAACAAACAAGACTTCATATTAAAAAGCAAATTTTAAATGCTGTAGAATGTAGCATTCCTTCAAAAGTTTGATCCAGGAAGACATTTTGAAATTCAACCAGGAACATTTCTTTCATAACATGATAAGATCTTTAAATAATGTATTCCAATAATAGCTGCTCCCCCAACTTCATTTTCTTCTGTTTAATAGAATATGCAGTGTTTCAGAGAAAGCTAAAGGCAAAAACGAAGACTGCAATTCCTTTCCATCTCTATTTTCCATGATACATGCTCCAAGAACTATTACTCATTGATAAATGTTTCTAAGGGTTAATTTTCTATAAGAAAGAAAGTTTAGTGCAAAGACCTTGACTTCATAGCAGGATTTCTGGACTGCAGAAGAATAAGAGGAAGTCAGTCATGTGAAGGATGCAATTAAACCAATGCTTACTGCAGGGAAAGGGATAGCAGATGGATAGCATGCTTGCTTATTGCCAAGAATAAGTTGAGGGGAGCTAGTAGAGGAAAATAGCTTCCTTCTGTAAAGATAGAGTGGAAATCAATAGATGTTACATATGTAAACCATTGTGCAATGTGCACAATCACTTTACATCAAGTTCTCATCATTCCTCTAAAAAGATGGTAAGAGATTCTAGAATCAAAGATTTAGAGTTGAAAGGGAACTTAGAGGTATTCTAACCAAATCAACTCATTTTTACAAATGAGGAAACAGAGATCCAGAGAAATGAAGTAATTTGCTCAGGACTGGACAGGAAGTATGTCAAAGACAAGATTTGAACCCAAGTTCTCTGGTTCCCAGGCTACCGTGAAGATGGGAATACATCTTATAGAGATAGGAAATCAATCTTAGTTTTTTCATCGCCTCAGGTGTAAATTAGGTAGGTAATTAATTTAGGGCTAATAAATATATAGTATCTTTCTTTTATTTCCTAAGAAAGACATAGCTTCTAAAGGCCAGATCTTTGCTATTTAAACATTAGATTTTACAACTTGAGTTAGTCATAGAATGATAGTGTATGGTACATTAAGTTTAAAAGTGTAATTTATTGAGATAATTATGCATTTCTTTGAATTTCCTTTAAAATGGTCTTAATTTTTTGATAGGTCCTATGATTTCAATGGAATATGCTAGTGAGGAAACTCACTCTACTAATGGAATTAATGACCAGCTTGGTAATGAATTTATAATTTTAGAGATTTGTTTGAGACAAAGCCAGAATGTTTC
Source organism: Antechinus flavipes (assembly GCF_016432865.1). Lineage (NCBI taxonomy): Eukaryota > Metazoa > Chordata > Mammalia > Dasyuromorphia > Dasyuridae > Antechinus > Antechinus flavipes. Next base: position 356,351,377 of record NC_067401.1, read on the forward strand.
AGAAGCAGACTTGGACCCAAATCTTCATAGGATAAAGTGTTTACTTTAAAGATCCATTATTTTATTGGGGGAGGGGTGTTGCTCTCTTCATGGATGCAGCCACACCTTAATTTATGAACCAGCTCTTTGCATTGCTGTCACAAAATAGTAAACCAACCCCCGGTGTCCTGTACAGCACTGACAGAAATCTTTGAACTGAGCTAGACAGATTTGCAACAAAAAAACACAGACCATGGACTCATCTTGTAAGATTCTCAAACTTAGAAGACCTTCCAGAGTGCTTGTTCTGCTAACATTGTCTTCAGTACCCAGGTTTACTTTTCTTCTATAATGAAGAGAACTTTCATTGAAGTCTAGCTCAGTTCATTTGGGTTCTCAGAGGCTGAACAAAGAGAATGCAAATGCTGACCTGTCTTAACAAGAGGGCTTCAGTAGCTTCTTGGTCTTTTTAAAAGTCAACAAAATTTGAAAGTAAATTCAATAATTTATATTCATAATTATTATGTGAATTGACTATACTTTTACATCAAATGTTTCACATATTATTATTCTATGAACAAAGAGACACAGGATTTTTTTTATATTCCCAGATTAATAAAGTAAACTGATCTCTTCCCTAAAGGACATTTATTTTATTATGAAAAATTATAAATTTCTGTGGTGATGAGGCAGATCAAAATTACCTGGTGTACAGATAAATTTGCACAGAATAATGTACAAATGTGCTTTGCCAATCACATTCATATACATAGACCTGTTGGTTATTTGTATAAACTTATTATAAACTGTCCCTTACAAAATTTGAGAGATGAAACACAATAATCCCTTAAACATCATGGTTTTGACATATCACAGTTCAGCATAAGAAATTAAATAGGAATTTGGAGTTTTGTGGAAACTGCAAACAACAATAAAAGCCATCAGAAAAAACAGAAAAATTTCTAAGAAAACTTAGAACTGCATAAAATCTATGTGCAACACTATATAATATCAACATATTTTAATGCCATAATAAAAATAAACTTCTTTTCTGGTACAAAGAGAGCACCAAGAAATTTTATGTGGATTTTACAATTCCCAGAGGCACTATACATACCCTAAAATGTGGAAGAGATAACTGTACCTCTGGTTAATTGGTCCCTAACTTAATATCATAGGAATATAGAATTGAGCTGGAGGACTCTGTAGAGGTCAGTTCATCAAACTCCCTCTTCTTATTAATGACTTCCAGAGAATCTGAATGACTTAATTAAGGTGGGTTAAACCAATGGCAAGTAATAGAAAAGGGATATGAATGAATGGATGGATGAGTGACTAAATGGACTTGTCATGTACTTAATGCAAGCATTATGCCAAAGGGTGAAGATGTAAACATAGAAAGCAACATAGTCCGTCAAAGAGTTTATATTCTAATGGGGGAAATCCTCATATACTGGGTAGTAGTCAGAGTGGAAAGTTTTGGTCTAGGTGGTTACAAGGCAATTGAACAACATGCCCTTTGTGGGAATGATAGTGTTAATTTAATTACTGTTCCCATAGCTAGACGTAGAAAATTGGGTAATGGAAAGAGATGGATATTAATGGATGAAGATCCCCCAGAATTGAGTGTGCCTAGATATGGCGAATCCCCACTTATAGCAATACAATGCCCCAAGTTAAGAGTTGGATTGCCAGTAGGGAAATGGGGAATAGAATGAGAGCATGGCATAAGGATGGACAGAACGCATCATGGTGGGTCTGGAGGCACCTGGTATGGAGTATTCTCACTCCTCTAACTACAGAGGGCTCTTTCTTCTATAGCATGCTTCCTCCTAGGAAAAATTGCCTCCCAGCTCTTTCAAAGCCATCATCCTCACCTTCATCATTTGACCAGCCATAGTATGAAAGCAATAAAACTTAAAGAGCAATAAAAGATTTGTTGATTAAATCGCAGGCCACCAATCTCTAATCCCCACATGAAGCTTGGGGATCCCCAACTCCTTAGGTGAAATTCAGCAGTTTTCTTCATTCTGAATCTTGCTTCCCTTTCTTTGTAACCTTCTTGCAATGAGCTCAAATGAACTCATATTAAAACCCTATTGATTTACATACATAGTTTGATTTTTCTGATTCTTTAAAAAAAAATTCTTTGTGTCCCAAGACTAATAAAATATATTGAGATGAGTTTTTAAATATTTATTTGGGCAATAATCTAATAGGGTTTTGAAACTCTCAGTCCTGAAAAAGAATTTTTGTTTTTACTATTTTTCTTTTTTTCTGTCTAATGACAAAACATTTTCTGAAGAAAGAGGTGAACTGACAGTAAACTGAATATCTCTTAAAAGTATTTTAAAAGTTTTATCTGCTATCAAACTTACCTTGGGAATATTGGCATCTTCCTTGTTTATCTTTCTTTTTCAAATAAGATTTTTTTTCCAGATTCTGCTACAATACCTTAAATGTCATTTCACCTAGAACTTCTCTCAGTTCCTTTGGCCTCTACCCCAGAATATCTAACTTCAAGTGCTGTGGCTTTCCCACCCTGGAATATCTCTTCACCAAGCTCTTTTCTTTTTCCCTTTGTCAAGTTCCTCCCTAGGTTTCCATATGAGGGAGGAAACCAAACTAGCCAACTTCAAGTCTCTTCCAATTTCTTATTCCAATTTTCCACAAAGGGTATCTTCTGCCTACCTTTTCAGCTTCCTTTTATAAATTTTTTTTTAGCCATTATAGTGGAAGATTTTTAGGGACTGGAATTCTCTTTTAGCTATTTTTTGTATTTTTAATGCACAATGCTTAGCCCACAATAAGTGCTTTAAAATGCTTATTTATAAAAATGCTTATTTATTTCAGCTTGTCATTTTCTTAATAGTTCCCAAAATGAAGTCCTTTAGACAAATAAGGCACACACCTTTAGAGCTGAAGGAGGCTTAGAAGTCACTAAATCCAAAACCTTCATTTTACAGGTAAGAAACCTGAGGCACAGTAAAGCTAAAATGAATTGTCTAGGTTTATAAAGCTAGTATCTAAGACAGGATTTGAACAAAGACCTTCTGAAGTACAAATCCAGTACCTAATCCCTATGCATACTATGAACTCTTTTGAGTTCATGGGCATGAGATGTCAAAGACAAGATTGAGTCTTAAAGTCCTTTGGAGTTAAATGCTGAGGTGTGATAAATTCTGAGAGCTGTAGATAGCACTACTTGTTCACAACCATGAAATGTATATTTATTAACAAGCATGACAGGAGAACATTGAGGGCAGAGAATGATGCTATGTTTCTATAATCTTTTATCATTTCTTTGAAGTAGCTCTCCTTACCGTTACTTACATTGAAATTCATGTTGAAATTACCCTAAAATTGAAAGTGTATTTGAAATCTAATTCAGCTTTGGTATTTCTACTAATTGAAGGATTATGGTAAGAGATGGATAAAGATGAAATGTCACCTCAAGTAATTAATATGTCAGATATTTCTGTTTTCTTAGATTATCAATTCAAACTAATTGGGGGAACGCCACTCTGAATGAATACTTTAACAAGTGATACTTTTTAATTATTTTTGAGTTTACAGTCACAAGAAATAATAGGAAACAGTGCTGGAAAGTAGACATCATTGGGGCAGGACAATAAAGTTAATGCAATGATAATTAATGCATGAGTTGTGTACAAATGACTGCCACAAGATTTAAAAGCAAGCTCTACCTTTAAATAGAATAACTGTCCTTTCTGTATTATTGTTTATTACATTACCTTGCTTAGCAAATCCTCTCCCATACAGCAAAGCTCAAGCTTGAACTACGCATTAAACAATAAAAGCTCACAAAAGTCTTTCTTGCATATAAGGAAACATGATTCACAAACCACATGATTCATCTGAAACACTTAAACCATTTTAAGATTTTCATGAGTAGGTATTACCTTGTATTGATTGGAAGATTGGGAATCCAGAAGAATTGACATGTAGATTTCATATTCATTCTAAATCGATAAAAGGAGTTGAAAAGTATTATGAGACAAGAGGAAACAATGCAGCTACATAGAGATTAAGGTATCCTTTCGGAAAAATTTCTAGCATTATAAAAATTTCCTGACAAGGATTTCTATTCCTAATAAATTATATTTTGGTCTATGCTATGACCTATTGTTAAATGTTTCATTTTATTACTTGGATAAATAAAAAAATACATTGTCCCTGGAAAAATATTTTCCAATGTCAATTTTCAGTGTTTACTTATTCAGTATTTCTTAGTGTGAGGACCATATGACCCAATGTAAGCTTCATATAATTATTTTGTGCCACAAGGGCAAAGCCAATGGACTTGGTTCACAGCATGCCAACAATGGAAACACATTTCAAAACCTGGGACTTTCTACAGTGAGTATCATGCTGCTACTTTGGATTTAAAGGGACCCTCTTATTCTATCTCAAATTCAGCAACAAGGTGTCTTTTTTTTGTCATGAAATATTAATAAATTACTATACCTAAGAGTCTCTGTTAAGTATAAGAAACATTTGTTGACTATAACAACCTATAACAGCTTCTTTAGCTCATATTTCTAAACAAAGAAGGTGATTTTGTTGCTGTGAATACCTGTACTAATGAAGATTGCCAACCATCTATAAGTTCACTGATGATCTTTGAAAGTTGCTGTGCTGTTTTTGTAATTAACCTCTTCAAATTTAGAAAGCTAGTCCTTTGAAGGCAGACATAAATCAGTATTTCAGTCAGCTTTGCAATTTAGAGAATAACATGTGAAAATATATGTCTTTCTGATTGAGATTTGGAGGGAAGAGTACTATTTGGGAAATTCAAAAATCAAAAAAATATATATATAAATATCTGAAGTTATGGTACCTTCACTTCCTTCAAGAGATCACCAAATATAAGAGAGCTGCTGCAAATATCCTCGAAGATGTCCCCATATACCTGCAGTCTGTTATATTGGGGGGGAGATTTACTATGCATTTTCAGGAGTTCCTAGAAGAAAATCAGATTAGCAATTCATATTCGGATTCTTTCTTTCCCTACAAACTTTCTTTTCTAGTTTTTATCCTTCCAATCACTATAATATGCACAACCTAAAATATCCCAGTTTCTCAACAGAAGAAATAGTCTGCCTTTATTCAAAAATTCACCAGATATTACCATTTATCCTCTACCAGCTTTTTTTGTTATTTTTCTCATTTTTCTTATCTTCTCCATTTCCACAGACAAATGTCATATTGAAATATATTTATTTCATAGATAGACAACTATAAATTTCTCCTTCCTGGGCTCCAACCTCCAAATCATGCCTTTAATTAAGGATAAAGGGGAAATAGTCCTTTGCCAGCCACCTGAACCAATATTAATCAAAACCACCAGTTGATTCCCTGGGGTACTTCATCACAGTTCTGAGGTTTCAAACCCTCAACTTTTTCTAGAATTTGCCTATTCCAGTTTATGTCCTTGTCATCTGTTCTTCATAGATAATTGCCATGGCTTTTTAATTATTTTTCCTGCTTCCAGAATTACTCTTTACCAGATCTTCTTCCATATAGCTATTAATTTCTATTTACTTATTTATATTTTTGCTGAGGCAATTGGGGTGAAGTGACTTGCCCAGGGTCACACAGCTAGGAAGTGTTAAGTGTCTGAGACCAGATTTGAACTCAGGTCCTCCTGACTTTTAGGGCTGGTGCTCTAACCACTGTGTAACCTAGCTGCAACTCAGTGGCTCCTTTTTGTTCACAGAATTTTTCAGAGTTGAATGAGACCTAATAAGTATAACCCATACCTTAATAAGAATCCCTTTTATGAAATTCCTTGTTTTGCCTATCCATTCTGCATGTACTGCATATTTTAAAGTTTAATCTGAATTATTAATATTTTATCTATTGCTTTTTTAGTCTAAACAATCAATAAAAGAATAAATTAAACCTTGATTTGTATGTTTGCTGATTTTTGAGGTATACATTCTCACTCTAAAAATCGATTAGTCAGTTCATGAACCATTATAAACTGGCTCCACTATACCCTTCTTAAAGTCCTATAGTGAGCACACACCACCTACTTGCTGCTTTCCAAAGCAGTCTAATCCACTTTTGGATAATACCAAGTGTTAGGATGTTTCTTTCTTAGAGCTGAAATTTGCCTCTTTGCAATTTTTACTCATGGCTTCTAAGTTTCTAAGGCCAAAAAAGTCAAATCAAATACATCTTTTTCATCTGACAATCTTTCAAATACTTTTATACAAATATTTCTAGTTCCTTCATATAAAACTATCTACATATGTTATTTACCACAATCTTTTGAAGTAGATGTTTTTTATTATCCTAATTTTACAGATTTCAAAATTGAGTCTGAGAGAAGTTCGCGACTTGCTCAGAAGTTAAATAAAGCAAGATTTGAACATAGAGCTTCTTGACTTCTAATCCAACAATCTGTTGACAATACCACTCTGATCCCCATATGGTATAATCTTGAACTAATTTACAAATTTGGTCACCTTCTTCTAGATGATCTCCAACTTTAAGAAAAAAAATGGCCCTCTTAAGATGTGACATCAAGAAAGAAACACCAAACAAGATCTCTAGTAAATATAGTAGATCACCCCTCTAGTTTTTGACATTATTTCTCTCTTAAAGCAACCTCTCTTTTTCCCATCTGCTGCTCTACTTGGTTTCAACTCCAAGGAGCAAGATACCCCTCTAAGTATAAGTTCATCACTTTTAAACTCAATACCATGCTGCTAACTCAGACCTAATTGACATTATATCCCTCAGCCTTCTTCTTTCTTAGAGAGCTAGAAGGCAGAGTATAAAATTATTCACAATTACTCCTTTATAGAGGGCAGAAACTAGATTACTCTGCTTTATATCTACTGCCTTGCCTAGTTTCTTCTCCATGGAATAAAATGCCCCAGAACTGGGGTAACTCCCTTCTTCCTGTCTGTTGACACCCTCTTTAGATTATAAGCTCATTGAGGGCATGGTCTATCTGTCTTTTTTATAAATTGTGTCTCTAGAGCTTAGCACAGTATCTGGCACATTATAGGTATTTAATAAATCTTTATTGAACTGGATTGGAAACTATCTGGTTACCATATCACACTGTTAACTCATGTTGAGCTTGCTGTAAAATGAGAAAATCTTTTTTCCCCAAATTATTTGCTGTTCAACCAAACCAAAACTTTCCATATTTTGTATAGCAAAATCGACCTATTGAACATACATATAGGAATGCACATAATTGGGATCGACTAATCATTTTAACTTTTTGAGCTCTTATGGATTCTTTTATGCAAAATATTAGCTAGTTTTGTCAACTATGTGTCACATTTGAATTTGTTAAGTATGACATTAATACTTTATCTAACTCATTAATAAAAGTGTTGGACAATAGAGTATTTTAGGGTTCTGCTAGACACTACCCATCAAGGTGACATGATAATATGAATAACTATAGGTGTGGCAATTTAATCAGCTCTGGATTCAACTATTATGTTGAATAACTGTTACTATCTCAAATAAAGTCTTATATCTCAATACTTCTTAATCCTTTTCCTTCCAAATATCTATCAACTACTATCCTACAATAAACTGCAAATCCTTCAGTATAGCATTTAAACGCCTCCATATCATTCCACCCCAGCTTTTTTCAGGCCTGTTTCATAGTACTGCTGACATATGTGTGATGTTCTATTCAAACTAGAGTGGAGTTATTATTTGTATCTGGAATATGTTCCTACTGAAAATCCTTATTTTCCTTCAAAGCACAACTGAAGTACCACTGCCTCCCATGAAATCTTCCCTTATCCTTCCTTTCTGCCTCCACAATTCTATTTTGTTAGGGCTGTCTTGCTCCTCAAATACCTTATGCCTATGTTGTATATTTTGAAGAATGCAAGCCCTTAAGGACTTGTGAGTATTTTTTTTCTTTCTGTCACCAATATTTAGACTTTTAAAAATGGAACCTATGTCAGATAATTATGATGAAAATAATTATAAGGAAAATGTCTATATAATGTTTCAAATTTCAAAGTATTTTACATAGATTACTTCATATACTTCTCAACAGTCCTTTAAAATAATTTCTACATTTATCTCTATGTCCATCTGATAGATGGGAAAACTGACTTTCAGAGAGGGTAATCGACTTCCTCTTGGTTACGTAGCTAATACATATTAGAATCATATGAATCTCATGGATAGAAAATTGTAGATAATGATAATACAAGAGGCCAAAATGTTTAATGTTTGTTGACTATTAAACAGAATTTGATTTACCTTAAAGTTTCTCCTCCAAGAAGTTTTTTCTTATGCATAAGTCAAAATCATAATGGATTCATTAAAGATGGATCAAGAGAATAACATTGTTCATTGATCTTCTAATTATTAATATCAAGAGAAGCACAGTGAATATGCTCACTAAAAGTTATTGCTGCTACCAGGGCAAAGTCCAAAAGGAAGAAGAATTCTCTATAAAATAGTGAAGTGCTCCAGAGACACCATTTTGTGGATAAATTTGTGGTTGTTCTATTAAACTCCTATACATAGAAGCTACTAAATCAAATCTATAATTATTCAAAAGACTTTAGATTAACAATATATAAACATACACACACACATACACACACACACACACACAAAGTAAACAACCAAACAAGTGGAAAAAGAATGTCAATGCAATTAAGCATATGCCAAATTAGACTGATAGATCTGGTCCGTGCAAAAATGCATCGTGGACCATCACAACGAGTAATGAACTGGGCCCAGAAAGGAATAAGAAGAAGAAAAAATCATCTTTGGAAAATTATGAAGTGATTCTCCTTATGTTCAAGTTTTCCCTTGAAACAATTCATCTATTTAACAACAGTATTCTTGAAGTGTTGCAAGACGATTATATAATCACACACAAGAAATATAGCAATATCTTCACTAGGATAAGAAATAAGCTATAACATATTACTGATGGAGAATTATTTAGAACCAGCATCCTAAATGATACCTGGAGAACTATGCAAATATAAGAGGAAGTAGATCATTTTTGTGAGAGAGAAAAATAAACAATGCTCATGTTCTAATGGTATTTATGCATTGTCAAGAGACCTAGGGAAAAGCTCTCATTCATCATGTTGAGTAACCCTCCCTTATGCGGAATTATGAGATTAATATAGACAAAAAAGTCAAGAGTCACACAGCTAGGGCAACAGAGATAAGTTATAAACTGCACTATGGAAAAGACTACTTATATCAAAGAAATAACAGATCCATCAAACAACAGAAGTGTCCTCTGCTTTAATCAAAGTAGGTAATTAGCAAAGATTTGTTGAAAATAATTGAATTATACCTTCTTAACTCTCTTTCCTACATGCTTACTTGCCATTTCTGTTCCTTTCTCTTTTTATCTTCCATTTTAGATTTTAAGCATATGAAACACCATGGACTAAAATTTGTTAAGATTCTGATTCTATATAAGATTAGCTTTGGTATTGTTTTGTTTTTATACCTAACTCATGATTTGGTTGGCACAGAGAATACTTGTATAGAAATTTCACCTACACAAGGTAGTCAATTAACTTCGTTGGTCCTCAGAAACAGATTAGACAGATGATCTCTAAGAGGCTTTGTAGCTCTAAGTTTTCATATTTCCTTTAGTCTATCCTTTAGTGCAGGTTGTGCTAGTTAAACCTAGATTGCAACTGTGGCAAGTGAAATATAACAAAAAAGTAAATTGAGGCATATTTCTCTGAGCAAAAGGACAGTTCCCCTTTTTATAAATTTTGGGGGGTACTGAACAAAAGATAGAACAGGGTAGACGACATCATGAGATTGAGGAAAACCTCAGTGGTTATAGAGCTGAGGTGCAAAGAACAATATGATTGACTAGAATTTTGATATTGGGGGCTAACAATTTCTTCCATAAGAGTCCAGATGCAAAATAGTAGTTCAGACTTTTTGACAGAAAATCAAACATCACTGTAGGATAGCTTGGTGTTGAATAAATATTAGATCTGACTTCCTTGTGTTCACATTCATTCCCCAAGGTCAAATGAATTCCTTGAGGCAAGGATGGATCAGTGACTAGCAAGGAAGTTGAATTTTTTAAGTTAACTCATAAGAGTTAAGTTGAATTCTGAACCACATACAGAGACAAAGAATCTTAAATTAAGTAATTATAAGACAAAAATAATTACCCATAAGTAGGATATATAAATAAATAATGATACAGGATCAATTCAGTCTTCTCACTACCAAATCTAAAACTTATGAATCATGACAGAGTCACTGCTGCAAACTTTCTTTTTCTTTTCTTTTTTCTTTCTTTCTTCTTTTTTTTTAATGCATGTACCTAATATCATTAAATGACTTTAATTAAAAGGAACTGATATTGTTTAGTGTTATGATAAAATATAAGCTACTTAAGAGCAAATAGCATTCATTATTTGTCATTAAATCTCCAGGACATAGCAAAGTAACTGGTATGTGATAGGCACTTAATAAATGTTTATTGCTAAATGAAAGAAATCAAAGCGAAAAATATTTATGGAAACAATCCAAATACTACTGATGTCTTCTGAGTCCTTGATCATTTAATGCAAGCAATAATTGAGGATATTTCTAAGAAACAACTATTAAGATTTGAAAGCTTACTTAGCTATCATCCTTATAGATATGCACTCTATGTCAATTTTCCTTGGTGGCAGTAGTGAAGGAGAAGGAAGTACAGGAGAATGAAGCAAAAGGGGAAGGTGGGGAGGAGGAGAAAAATAAATTAAAGGAAGAAGAGAAAAAGGAAGGAGAAAAAAGAACAAAACAACAACCAGGAAACAACAAGAAAGAGGGAGAGACTAAGAAGAGAAGGTAGTTATATAATACCTTTAAAGTCTGCAAGTTTTCTTACATACATTATCTGAGCCTAACTACTCTGCAAGATAGGTCATACAAATATTATTATTATTTCCATTATTTCCAGATGAGAAACCTGACACAAGTCATCATCACACGGCTAGTAAATGTCAGACTCGTTCCTATTTCTTGAATCACTAAATTTTTGGAATGATGTCACAGTGGCACAAGATATTTTTGCTTACCTCTTCCAACTTCTTTTCATGGCATGTGGAGACCTTACTCCCTGTGAAATCACTTTCTCTAAGATCTTGCTTTGCAATCACATGCTTTTCAATTTGCAAAAACTTAAGAAATGTATCCTTTTTAGTCACACCAGACAAATAGGAATTAATAAATTGGTATTCCTCTCTGGAAGAAGAGGAAAAGCATTGACGACTATTTTTGGCTTTTTTATATTTTAGCAGCCGGAGATCTGGCAATTTGAGATCTTTCTTAAATATTTCATCATGTAGTTTCTTTCTTTCTTCTTTCAGTTTTTCTTCAAGTGCTACATCAGAGATTGGAAGGTTAGGAAGCAACTCCCTCTGTGGCTGAAAGTCCAAAGTCTTTAAGCCACCAGGACGACCAGAAGACTCTGAGACCAAAGCAGTTCTAATGGTAAATTCAGACAAAGCATCTTCCATCTGTGCTGTTCTGTCATCATATTGATATCTTGGTAAAGTTATTTTTCTGATTGGGCCAAGAGAACCAGACCAGAAATGAGTGGGCTTATTGGGATTAAAGAGTTTATTGGGGTTCAGGTGTCCTGAGGTATAAAGTTTAACTTCATCTCGATGGACTCGTTCTAGTTCATTTAGAAGTTCAGAGAGATTGTATGCCTGATTGGTTTTCAGTCTTGTAGAATGTTTCATCCTTAAGCAGTGTTCAAAAAAGACAAAGAAATATTAAAAATAATTTTCTAAAGTTACATAATAAGACACATTTAACAATAATGATATTGCCAGATTTAAAATCCATGAAGCATTTTGCCTACAACTCTAAGAGGCAGGTTAAGTGTTCTCATTTTAAATGTAATAAAAATTGAAGTTTATGATATGAACCAAGAGTTAGTTCTCCTGTTTGGTTCTGCAAATATGTATTATATCTAGGATATACTGCAACATATTTAACATATATAGGACTGCTTGCCATCTTTGGGGGGGGGGGTGAAGGGAGGGAGAGGAAAAAATGAAACATAAGCAAGTGCAAGGGATAATGTTGTAAAAAATTACCCTGGCATGGATTCTGTCAATACAAAGTTATTATTAAATAAAATAAAATTTTAAAAAATTAAATTTAATTAAATTTAAAAAAAAAAGAGTTAGTTCTCATGAATACAAGGCTAACACTAATTGTAGAGATAGAAATGAATTTAATGGCTATCTAATCCTTTCCTCCAGCCCCTCCACTTTTTTTTTTTAGTGGGGCTCTGGGAGTTTTTATGAATTATCCAGTGTCACACTACTACTAAATGTAAGAAGTAAGATTTGAGAATCTCCCCCCTCAATTTCAACATACTGCTAAGTGCTGATAGAAGAAATCATACAACCACATTCAATGAGTTCCAAGCAAGTATATGTCTAATCTCAATTGGGTCCTCACTTCTGCAAGGCAATTCTTTCTTATAGGACTATATTTCTCAAACTCTCCACAATGAGATTCTATACTATAGTATATTAGACCCAATCCTTTTGCTCTCTCAAGTCTTTTATTCTACCTTTCTTCTCCCTCTCAAAAGAAAATTTCATCTTCTTTCTTACTGAGAAAATAAAGGCTATATTTTATGATTATAATCTTCTTTCTCAAAATTCCTTTTAAACTCTATAATTTATTCTAGTTCCTGATGAAAAAGTGCTAGTCCTCCATTTGTGCTCTTGATTCCACTGAAAGAACAATGTATATTATGTTTGTTTCTTTGTCTTCACTCACACAAACAAACCCTGTTTCACAATTTGATCACCTCTTTCCTGAACTATTCCAGTAGCCTCTAAACACATTCCCCTACATCCAGCTACGTTCTTGCCAATCAGTCCTTCACAAAACTGCCAAAATAAAGCACAGATCTGCACATTATTATGTTGTTTATGAAGTTCCCATGTTCCCTATTCTCCTAAAGACAAGGGTTCTTTTAATTTTCTTTTGTGGAATAAACCCCATTAGCAAATCGGTGAAGCCTAATTGACCTCTCAGAATAATCTCTGTTACCTACATTCACTATTAAAGGAAATGATAAATTTTTATTAGAGTGAAAGTAAGGAGGCAATTTTTTCCCCCTTCAAGTTCACAGACTCCTAGAAATCCATGTACTCTCCCTTATGAAACACTACTCTAGGATAAAATAGGAACTGTTCTGTCTGATATTTAAAGCCCTTCATTAAAAAAAAAAAAAGCCCTTTAACCTACACTTTCAGGTTAATGGAACATTATTGTCCTTCAAACAATCCATGTCTCAAGTAAATTGGCCTAAATGTTGTTTCTCCATTCTTGAGATCCTACTTCTCATCTCCATTGCTTTACACACTGTACCTCAAACTTGGAACTTGCTCCTCATCTCTGCCTTCTGGGATACCTAGCTTCCAAGGCCAGGAGTTGTTTCTAGCTCTAAGCCTTGCTGCAGAGGTAACTAATTGTATCAGCGGAGTTTGGGGCTTCTGAGTAGCAATGGAATAAGCCAATTTAGTGTCCACACTTACTCCACCACCAAGATATTGAATATTTAGAAACATGAAGTTTATAGAAAGAAGCACTAGTCCTGGTCAGGAACAAAAATACTTATCAAAACTCTGTGAAAATCAATAGTGAGGTGAAGGCCATTAAGGATGCACGTGCAGCCTAGATGACCACTCCTTCCCCCACCAAATTTGGTTCATTTATCACCTCTTAGAGAAAATCTATCGTGATTCTCTAGTTGCTAGCACCTTTCCTACAGAAGATACATTTTAATCTGCTTTTTTGTCAGTTTGGTTTGATTTTCTTATTCTCTATTCCCTGCCCTGAAAGTAAGGATGATCTGTTTTTGTTTTTTGTTTTTTGTTTTTGTTTTTGTTTTTATTTTTTTGTCATCTCTAGCACCAAGCATAGTGCTCAGTACTGACTTAGTTCTGAAATCACTGAACTGTACTATCATCTGACCTATATTTCTCCATCTTCTCCACAAAGATAATGTAAGAAATTCAAGTGATAGCCAACCTACCTATGGAAATGAGTTAAAGCATAATTTTATTAGAACTCCTTATTTACTACTTGAAAACATTGTTAAATCTTCTTTGTTGTTACTAGTCTAACAGAAATGATTTTTTTGTTTAATTCCTAGTTTAAAAAGTTTTAGATAATATGATTGTTGAGGACAATGATTCCCAACTCAAATCATTATATGAAAAGCAAGTAAAATACCATTTTCTGCCTCCTACCTTTCTGCTTTTTACAGTTTTAGCAGCTAATGTATTAAGCAGTTCAGGAGACAGGAGATAGCTTGAAGCTGGAGAAGAGAGGGAGCTGGGGAAGAGAGGAACAAGAAAGAAAGATAAAGAGTAGTTACTTTTGGAGTTTATGAGTTTTAATAAGAACTATTATAACATTTAAAAAATTGTTTTTTAATTTAAATACTTGCCATGGAAAACACTGGGTTAGAGGAAAGCAACAGTGACTTAGAACCACATCTCCCCCACCCCGTTGAAGATAGCCACATGAAAGATTTTTAAAAATACTTTTCAGATGTAACCACTGTATATTTTAAAATCTAAAAACATTTGCAATATTAAAAGCACTGCATGGGTCTACTTCCTCCCCACCTCCCCCACCTCCTGACCCTCATTTTTATGTCTTCATCATAGATCCATGATGCCCAAATTGCAAAGTATTCACCTCAGGGCTCTCCCTTTCTGCCACATCTGCCAGGAGAATATAAACTATTTGATACTGTGCCATTTCTTTCTTCATCTTCATATCCTGATCCTACTCCCACCCTCAGATGGTACTTTGTATACCGAAGTTGTTTAATAATATGTTGAAATGATCTGCTGAATTTTATTTGTGACACCTTATAGAATTTCTAGTTTATTTCTCTCCTAAAAATTCTCTTTAATGAATTATTTTTTCCTCTACTCCCTTTTAGCCTTTTTCCCTTCTTGAAAGCCATTGCATATAGCCATTCAATAACAATAACTATAATAATTCTAATATAATAACTGCAATTATATAATGCAATAAATCTAAATAATCCTAATGCAAGGAGGAGCATTGACAGGATTATCTTGTAATTCCTTGTCAAATTCCTTGCATAGACAAAATTATCCCACAGTTACTGTATCCAGTCAGAAGGCCAAGTTGTGAAATAAACTTCTGAGTTTTTTTCCTAATTTTTTTCCTATAAAAGAACTTACTTGTACCCCAGTTCTTTGCAGTTCATTAGGAGCTGCCTGCCTGATGGCAGCAAGTTCTATAGGGATTTTGCCTGCTTCCTTCACATTTTAGCTAACTCTTTTTATGGTTTAAATTTTCTTACTGAATGAGATAAGGTGAGATCTTTCAAGACAGTTGTGAAAATCGAGTAAGGCTTCATTTATTTCGAAGTCTGAGTAGGCCTGAAGGACTTTAAGCATTAATTCAAGGGCATACTTAAAGTCTTCTCCCTGTTATGCCTCTAAGGGCATACTTAAGCCCCCTTCTTGTTATCCTCCCTATTTCGACCAAATATAGGCAACTGTGTACTTATTGGTCAAGTTCAATTTCTTGGGTAGCTCGCACATTTAGAATGTAAGATCCTCAGCCAATAAGGATGAGGGTCAGTGGTGGGAGGGGAAATTTGCATTAGGGATTAAAAGCATTGACCCTGCCCCCTACGGTGCTTCCTCCCTTGGATTGTCTGCTCGATCAGTGGGATGACAGTTCTCGAGAATGTATAATAAACTTTGCTTTGCTTCTAGAGATCTATCCAGTTTTTTTATTAATGGTTTCTGACCCACATAGTCTTGGGGGCTCGTCCGGGATTATACTACTTGTCGTGAGTAGGTGAACCCTTGGGGTGCTGGTGGGGTGGCGCCCTGCTTTGATTTAGGCAGCCCGCCAACATCCCAGGGCTTTTCCTTACTCTCCAAGGTAAAATGGCCTGAAGTGGAGAAACTCAGAGCAAAGCAAAAGGAGAAACTCCGCGGTAAAAGGTAGAAATCCCGACCAGGGGGTGGAGGACAGATATCAGTCAAACAATTTGTTGCACAACAACCAAGAGGTAAGCCCCCTGTGAGACCCTTGAGTCATAAACTCTGGAGGGGTCCCTGGACAGCAGCCTGTGAGGCCTGGAGTCTTAAACTCTGCATCTCTGGACAGGAAAGGCTTGGCTAGGCCTTCTAGGGTGACTGGAATCAATTGGCAACAATTGGCGCGTTTGGGTTCTTTGGAATTTAGATTCTGTCCAAATTCAATGGGTGTGGCCCAGTCCCAGCCAGCCCTCGCGGAGAGAAATGAGAAAAATGATCAGAAAATACCGGTAGATAGTCCCTTGAGAGATAAATTAAGTAATTGGAATGAACTGCCAAAATATATAAGGAAAAAGAAAAAGATGATAAGGAATTGCTGTTTTGTCTAGGGTGACAAAGATATTGGGGAAGGCACTATTGAAGAATGGGGTGCCAAAGCCTGAATTTGTACCTGAAAGAGAAGAAAATGATTTAATTCCTTTAGCCCCTCCAAGGGCTATTGGGGCCGGGAGGAGAACTTAGGTCTACTTTTGAATTCTCTCTTCTCACAAGAAGAGAGGGGACTAATTAGGGGTGCAGCTATGAAGGAGTGGGACAGGAGAAACCCTCCAGCTGCAGGAGTAGTTTCAGCTGACCAGAAATACTGTTAGCAGATCCCAATTGGGATCACAATCACCCTATACATCGGGGAAGTATGTGGGATCGAGAGAGTGAAGACGGTGGCTTCTTTCCTTTCCCTTCCACATGTCCTGACCTGCAGTAGGGCCACGTGGGACCAAGGGAAAGAAACTGCTATCTGGTGAAATTCATTATTTTAAATATGATGGCAAAAGTGATTTTATATTATTAGGAATTTAAAGCCGTGTTTGGGATTTTAAGTTAAAATATAGGTTATTAAAACAAAATGCTGGTAGTTTACCTTAGGGGAGGTTGGGGTTGTAGCTCCCTACTTAAATGGTGTGTTTTCTAGATGTATTGGGTAATTTGTAACTGAGTTATGCCTTAAAATTTGTTGGGCAATTATAAGTTTTATGAAATTTGGTTCAGTTATTTGAGAATCTTGAAGTTTAAAAAAAAAGTTTTTTTTTTTCTTTGACTTAAAGACAAGGGACAAGAAAGATTGATTTGCAAAAGCAATCAATAATTTAAATAGAACATCTAATATTGGTTTGGGAGTGTTTAACATATGTCGGAGAAGGTTTAAGCAAATAAGCTTTGGAAGGAGAGAGATGAGACAGGAAGAAATGGTGGGAGAGAAAAAGAGAGGAAAATAGCTCTCCAGAAATGGGGAAGAAAAAGGCAAATTCCCTAGTGAATCTGCCATTTGTCATGGGAAAAGGAGATATGTCCCATGAAGTTGGGGCCTGTCTTGAGCTGGCAGATTGGATCCTGGGGAAATGGCACCCTAAAAAGTTAACTGTGATAAGTTAGGGTTGGGAAGCATGGTGGAGTGGGGGAAGGGTGGCCACATGGAGAGGGACCTTGTCAGGTGATCTAATCCCCCTTCCCCATTAAATATGGTGGTTGCAACACCTTGCTGGTTCGGATATCAATTACTTCTACTGTTTAAAGGAACAGCCTACATTTATATGGTGTTAATAACTGAATGTTTTATTTTTATTTTTCAAGCCTGTTCTAAGAAGTTTGTTGGAACTGTAAGTTATCTGAAGTGATTTATGTCTACTAAGATTCCATCTGTCTAAAGCAAAATTATTTAATGCTTATTAATGCATTATAATGGTAGTCTCCTTGTTTAAGGAAGATGATAAAAAAAAAATCTAGAGCAGGATTTTAATTTGATCTGATAATTTGATAAGGTTATTTCCAAAAATTTTTTTTAGAATGAAGAGAGTATTAATGTTAAATCTGAAAGATTTGAAAGTTTCTTTTGTGTGGAAACGGGATGCATAACATGAGATTTAGAATGTTTTTTCTTTGTATTTGAGTATTTTAAAGGCAAATGATCTGTGTAATGTTAAATTTAGAACTATCTACTTAGATAAGAAAGATAGCTGTATAAGCTGTAAACCCTTTACTGTGATTCTTGAGAACTAGATTCATCTGAAGTCCTTGATTAATGATAATTGCTGTAGAAGATAAAATCCTTTGGGACTGCAGCTAATATTTGCTGGGAGTTTTGAATTCAGGTGTGACTGCGTAGATCATAAGGTGGAATGGTTAAAACTTAAGGACAGTTACCTGAAGTAAAACTGCCTTAAATAGATATTTTAATTTGTGGCCAGACTTTGGTTGCTGTTATTAATCTTTTAACCTTTTTACTTCCTGGGGCTAGAGTTTCTTTATCTAAAGGTTTACTTCGCCCAAGTACTTGGAGCCTCTCCCACTTTGCCTTTTGAGAAAGCTGGGAATCTCTTCACGCCCTGATTAGGCTAAGGTTTAGGCCCAGAGCCTTTTACACTGTGTGTTGATGGAAGGCAGGGTTATCTCTAGAACCCATGCTTTGCATGATCATGGGGGCACTATATGAGAACAGAACTTTTGACACCCAAACAATTCCCCATTATATATGCGGAGAAAATGAAATGAAGGGGAATTCATTCTAGGTGAAGGGAAGGAGACTTATAGGATCAGCTGCCCATGTTGCATTGCTGGAGCAAAGGCTCCTGACTAGTGGCTTTCCTTTCTAAAGTATTAGATCCAGTAGCCAAAGGATGGCTGACCTGTGTACCAGCAATAGCTGCTACCACTCTCTTGGGAGAAGAGAGTAGGAAGCTCACCTGTAGAGGCAGTATTATAGAAAGTGTCCCACACCAAGTAAGAACTATTTAAATCAGAGGGCTGGGAAATAGCTCACAAATTTCAGAATTTTGATAATATTAAACCTGCTTCCTGTCCTCTGGAACAGAATCACCCCTGCAGAGGAATATTGTTGTTTAGAGTTAATTGATTTTCAAATGAAAATAAGAGGATTTATAAGGATCACCAATACCTGGGGGAGTAAATTGGTTTACAGATGGATCCTCTAGAGTGGTAGATGGGAAAAGAGGAAAATGGATTTGCTATTGTGGATGGAGATAGGACTTCCAGGGGCAGTCTACCTGGTTAGCTCAAACTTGTGAATTGTATGCCTTAAATCAAGCCTTGAAGTTATTGAGGGACTAAAATGGGAATATATATATACTGATTCAAAATAGGCTTGGGGTATGGTGCATGGATTTGGAAGGATTTGGGAGGAAAGAGGATTTGTAAATAGTAAAGGTGAAGAACTGGTCCATTATACCTAGTTAGAGAGGTGCTGGAAAACATTCTGGCCCCTAGGACAGTAGCAGTAATACATATAAAGGGACATCAGATGGGAAGCTCTTTTGAGGCAAGGGGAAATAGATTAGCAGATGAGGAGGCCAAGGGAGCTGGAGATCAGGAGATTTCTCATATGATGGCCTTGATACCTGTACTTCCCCCTAGTCTACCCTCTCCCAGCTTTATTCCGAAGGAAAAAGAGAAGGCCTCGACTCTCGGAGCAGTTGGGAACTCGGAAGGATGATGGCTCTTACCTGATGGCAGAGAGGTACTGATCAAAGCAAGTATGAGGTAGGTCCTTCAGCAACTGCACCAGGGCAGTCTCTGGGATGTCCAAAACCTGTGTGATGCTGTACTGACAAGGTATGTTACCCCTGGCCTATATACAATGGCCCAACAACTGGTGGATGGATGGCTGTCTAGTTTGTCAAAGGACTAACAAGGCTGCTCAATGCCAGATCCCAAGAGGGGGATGACCTCCGGGAATCAGACCATTCCAAAGCATCCAGGTGGACTTCACTGAGCTGCCACCAGTGGGTCGCCTCAAATACTTGCTAGTGGACCACCTGACCTCATGGGTGGAGGCATTCCCCTCAGCCCGAGCAACTGCCTCGACAGTAAGGTCTTATTAGAACAAATTATTCCTAGATATGGAATAGTTGAAAAGATAGACTCAGATCAGGGAACACATTTTTCTGCCCAGGTGTTGCAGAATGTGATAGGGGCTTTAGAAATCACTTGGGATCTCCACACCCCTTGGCATCCTCCCTCTTCTGGGAAAGTAGAAAGGATGAATCAGGAAATAAAACAGCAGTTAGAGACCCAACTACCTTGGACTAAATGTCTTCCTCTTGCTCTGGTCAAAATCAGAACCAAGCCACACAGAGACAAAGGATTTATTTCTTAAGAGATATGTTAAATCATTGCTAGGACTTCAACAAAAGGGTTAATACCTCAGACTCCTCCTCTAGGTTTCCCTATTCATAGAATTCAGGTGGAGATTGGGTATTGATCCGTTCCTGGAAGGATGAGAAGCTGACTCTGTGCTGAGAGGGACCCTGAAGGACCCTACCAGATAATACTGACCTCTCAGACCCTGAAATTCGCACCCGGGAGGGAGGCTGGACAAACCACACCAAAACAAAAGGAACTGTGGTGTCACCTTTATCGGAGTGGACAGTTGAAGATGGGGAGACCTCAAATTATGTTTGAGGAGGGGACCTCCACTGAATGGGACACAAATTCTGAATCCAGTGCATTGTAACTGTATGACTTTTCTTACGTTAGTTACTTTGGGAATTACTTTGGGAAACTCTCATGGGGCTTTCCCTGAGCTTTGGGTCTGCCTATTTCCTCATGATAGCCATAGAAACCAGACCTTTA